>NW_020884890.1:10941765-10948887 GCF_003945725.1 Corapipo altera | reverse complement strand
AAGAAAGTGTATATCTCTTGCTTTTAAGTAAATTTTAGTGCCAAGATAACATTTGTACAACCACTGAGAAATACCTCTTTTGTGATGGCAAAATTAAGGTTTCATGAGCGGACCTGTAATTGTCACTATGTGTTATCTAATTGAGGAGACATTAAAAGTTGTTGTGATTTTTCCTTTGTAGCTTACGTGTTTCCAAGTTACCTAAAATTCTGCTGCTTAAGTCTGGTAGCTTACATAGAACAAACTGGTTATTTGCTAACAGAAAAATCACTTTGTTTAGTAGATTGCCATTACTCTTAGCTCTGAGTTACATTTTTGCTGATATATTGATTAGAGGAGCAGGCTGAATGAGATAGGGATGGCTTCTGATTGGCATCTCTTCCTTTTTATTAGTTAGTTACTAGTTTTTTGGGGGTGTTCTTTGTGTTTAACCTCAGAAAGCCCTTACTCATGTCTGGAGTTAGGTTCTGGCAACTGTATACACATCAACAGGTATTCTGGAGTTGTGGGTTAAGTCTTAGGGCTCAGAGGCCTTGTGGACACAAGTATAATTTAAACACTTTATATTAATGACTGTCAACAGCTAAACAGTAAAAAATGTAGGTGCTTGAGGCTGTGAGTGTACAGCCAAGTTACACAAGGAGTCTCATCACTGATGCATCGTGAACCAGCTGTCCCACCTGTTTGTTTTGATAATGAGCCAAAGATTGTAGTTGACAGTGTTTGTGCTTACATACATGAATGCACACAGCTTAGGGTGTGTATGTGATAATTAGGGTTAAGGTTTCTCACGAGTATGTTTAAGGTTTTTTTACACCACAGATATTATATACACTCGTTTTCCGTGTTTCCTCTGTATGTATCACTTAACATTACCAGTTATGTTATTTGCAGATATCATAATATGAGCTTCTGTTGTTTAAGTTATACTTATTCTGTTGTTCAAGGTATATACTACTTATGTTGGGGCTATTTTTAAAGGATGTCAATAAATTAAAGTCTCTTTGTCTCAGGAAAAAAAAAAAGTGGTGCATACAGATTTCCTTATTTATCCTAACTATATGTCTGCCCTCTCTACATTCTGTAAAAGATGAGGCACCTGCCTCCTCTTTTTGCTAAACTGTTGAAGTGTTCCCTACCTTGCATGACTTACAAGCTAAGAATAAGAGGAGGACAGCAAATGGGCAGTGAGATAGGAGAACATGAGCAAAATGGTACATTATTGGTCAGCATAGCAATGTCTTAATAGATGTCTGTTTTTTCTGTACTATTAAAAAGTATAGCTTTGAAAGAGGTAAATAAGTAATTTTCTGGATAGATACAGAGAATTCATATAATGGATGGGATCAACCTGATAAAACCCAAAAAGATACATCTATGAAAATCAAGAAGTGTGTGGTAGAGTTTAAATACTATCTCCAGTCTTTCAGTACTGAATGAAAGACCTTTTTCGGAGTGTAAAGTGCCTGGAAAGTAAGGCAGCTTGTATTGCAGGAGTGACTGGAGAGGGAGTGGGAAGATATCCCAAGAAATTTAATGTGTAACAAAATGGGAGAGACTTGATTGTTGGGCCATTGAAGAGCATGTGCAAAACAAGTTTGCGTTTGTTAAGATTGGAGAAGAGGTGGAGGTTGCAGTGATCAAGAAGTGCGTTAATGAGAACCTTGTTGAGGCTTAGCTACCCAGTTCTCTTAGCGACCTTTATTCTTTGTGAAATATGGGCAAACCACATCTTTACCTGAACAGTCTGAATGTGAGGACAAAGTAGCTGTAATGAAAGATGTTTGCATTAGTGACCTGTGTGATGATAAAAGTAATAGTAATGCCTGCAATAACTAAGAAAGAACTAGCAAGGAAAAATAAAAGCGTTTTTTTAACCCATATTAAGTTTGAATTGATGCCTAATTGTTCACAAGATTGTAGTATTTCACCTACCTGGATTGAGTCTTGTGAAGTAGAACTGAAATAGATTTGTTGTAGCTTTTCTCCTAAGAACATCTTTGAGGTCTATTGACAAAGTGATTCAAAAGTGAAAGAAAACAATGAAAAAAAGACCAACAAAAACCCAGAGACATTCTTCTTATGCTGTCATTTCAGAAAAAGTCATCAATCGCACTATTAATGAATTCTAAACTTTATATATTTATCTTTCTGTAAAAGTTCTTACTGGAGTTAATATGAAGGGAAGTTGGTTGTGCAAGCTCTGCTGTACAAAGTGGTAGAAAGGAAGGAAAGAAAGCATGTTGTGAGTAACGTAGTTGAAAGCACAGATCAAAATATGAAACTGTCTTAGCCAGAAATAACATAAACTGCTTTGAGAAAACACACTGAGTCTGGGTGAGTGGTTGTTCATTCAGACCGAAAGCAAGATCGAAATTAATTTATGCATGAGGAAAAGAATGAAAATACTGCCAAAAGAAGTAAATGTGGTTCAGAAGTTGATTTTCTCATGGCCAGGAGTCCTTGCACCCCCATTTTCTTTCTCTGTATTGTGTGCTAAATTATTCATATAGACCTGTTACATTGCTGTTGAGACAAATACATATTCTGAACAAGTGGTAGAACGTGATTTTCAGATGCCATATATCAACACTTGTGGTGGAAAGAAGTGCTTGTCAGATGGAACCATATTGCAAATGAAATGCTTTAGTTGCTTTCTCTAAGGCAAATTGCAGAAGGATTCTGAAAGGAGTAGACATCTATTGGCTGCATTGTTCCCTAGACTAGTTGGAAGCATATTCCCCTTCTGAAAAGCATCCCAGGGAACTCCTTCACAGGGAATTGATAGTAATTTCAAAAGGAAGAAATTCTATTTCGTTAAAACTAAAAGTGTTCAGAGTGGCCTGTGTGTAAAGGGCATTTCTCTTTTTTCACCATTATCTCCAACACCTCCTCAGCACTTGGCTTAAAGCACCTTGTGTAATGGTCCCAGCTAATGAGGTGTATTTTGCACTTTAGGCTATAAATGTGTAGATTGAGTTACTAGAGCAAAACTGATGAACAACCACTTGCTAAGCCAAGTGCAGTTGCTTGTCATCATTTATGTGCATATGCTGAAGTGATTCTCCTCCTCCCATCCCTCCCAAGATATCTTTATCAATATATCTCATTCCTTCTTTATGAAGCTTCCACTGTAATGTTCTGAGCCTTGGGCTCTGATAAATTGTGAGTGTCACATTCAATTACAACATATACTATGTGTCCTGTTAATGGTGGCTTTTTCCCTCCACCAGGGGATATCATGTGTCTGCTACATAACATCATGTAACTTGTTTTACTTGAAGCTGATTAGATCATGAGAAGCAGAAGATTGCTCTCTGGTGAGCAGCACTGCATAAATCCTGTTTTCTATGATAAATATTTCATATATAAACATTTCATACAGGCTCTGCACTTGCAAAAATTGATTTCCATTGTTAGCTCGTATCACTTCACTGCTGCAGGCTGTGAATAAAGGAAAAGCCTGACTTTTTGTACAGTGTTTAGCATGAAAGCCCTGGTTCCAAGTCAGAACACTGATGCCCAATCACACAAATATTAAATAAGATCCTTAATGTGATGCAAAAAGTTCAGATTTCTCAAAACTCGCTCCAGTAAATACCCCCTGAATTGCTGGGAGCAAATAGTGCTGAAGAATGCCAGTCCCATTATGAAATTTGATAAAGATTTATTTTCTAAGTAAGAGTTTGTTACAGCTGTTTGTAAATCTCAGCGTTCCTTTTAGACCGTGTTAATTGGTGTCTTCTTCCTTGCATGTCTTAGCTCCATCTAGTCATGACTACCACTTATAAAAATCCTCAATTTTTGGCACTTTTGGTGAGCAGTCTTTCAGTTCCCTGTCTTTAGCCCTCAATTGCTCAACACCATATGCTTGACTACCTCCAAAAAAAAAAAAAAAAGAAATTGGAGAAATAATCCATCTGCTACTGAAGGAGATAACTTGGGACTGTTTTGTTACTATCAAAGGAAGTGTGCTACAGTCAATAAAAGAGACAGCTTCACAGAAATGATCTTAGGAGTGACTGTGATAAATCAGGCATCAGTTCATTGTATTAATCCTTTTTTCTCCACTAGACGCTGTGCAGACTGTGCTGAATAATAAAATGTCAATTTATGTCTGTTAAAACATTGTTTGAAACTTTGTAAGAATGTAGCTTTAGTATCAACTGATTTAGAGTCAGAGTAAAGTAACAAGTTGAAATTGATATAATCTACATAAAATAAATTATTTCTTCATTTATAGATATGGCTTTTAAATTCTGACACATTGCTGGTGGAGTCTTTAGGAAGTTCCTCCTCTCTCAGTGTTCTTACACTGTTTGGAGATATTTTCATGCCTAGCTCTGGACCAGTGGGGACCTGGAATGCTGTCAAAGTCCTTTACCAGCCATGCATTAAAAGCAAAAATAAGGAGTAAGTACAGCCTTTTCTGAAGTCAGGTTCTGATATTTGATTTGCTTTGCATTAGTGTTTTTTTGATGTTCATTTTTTAAAATATTCTTTTAAGCAAAATGCCAGAGAAGTAGTATTTGGTTTCTGTTGGGACCAGAGAGAATCTGGTTGTTAAATTTTTCCATTCTGATATTAAAATATAGACCAAAGAGTTGTGATTTTTCTAAGGACACTTGTAGATAACTTAGATATTAGTGTTTAAATTTAATTTACTTTCAGCCCAGTGGTGACATTATTTCAAAAAGAAGCAGGGCCCTAAGAGAAGGGGAAAGAGAAGAGGTGAGGGGAATAGTTAAATACAGTGACATATAAATGTTTTACTTGGGTGTATTCAAGTCTACCAGAGCCCTCATAAAGGAAATATTAGATTTCAGCAAGCTTTGAATTCAACATTATGAAAAACATACACTGCCTAACATGTTAAAGCCTTTATCTGTTGGAAAGCAATGATAAGAGAATGTTGATTAAGCAGTGGCTCCAATGTTTGCAGGTGATGGAGTATGATTTTAGCATAGTTTTCTGCGTTTGTTTTTGCAGTGATAGAGAAAAAAGTATTGATTTTGTATAAGTCACACTTGAATAGTGGTTTGGTATTGTTATTTCTTTAACCTTTTGGAAACTAGATGAAAAATTTAAATAGGTATGAATGTATTTAGAATTTAGAAGACAGTCCCTCCAGACTAAGTCAAGGCACAGCTAATTCATAGCCCAAGACCTCATAGAAGTACAGCGAAAATGTTGTCTCACACAAACTAGCAAAGCTGTGTATGATTTTAATATTTTTGTAGGAGAAACATACACCTTGCAAGCATGTATGATTCATGGTAATGTGTTTATCCTGGGTGTTGCCAAGTGTATCCTTTTTGTTTTTCAAACAGATCCAATGCTAAATAGCTGAAATAAACTGACATAGGGAAAGAATACAAAATTCTAATATTAAGCAAAAAGGTCACTCTACATTGTTAATGTAATTCATGTAAGAAAAAATAGCTTTATTAATGTAATAGCCTCAGAAGCTGGCATTGGAAAACCTCTGTGATCCAAATGTTATTTAATGATCCAAAATACATCGTAAAGTATTATCACTTAAAGTGCTTCTTCTGAGAATGGGAAATATTGCAACCTGCCATAAGATGAAAGATATTTCACATACCACTCTTAAGTCTTACAGAAGTGAAATTACAGTTTTGCCTTTCAAGTTTCAGTTCTATATCACTGAGAAGATTGAATTACCTTAACACACGTTCAATTACTCTGACATGTTATTGAGATAAAAGTCATATCTACTTAGTCATTTACCTAGCATTCACAATTCCTTTTCTTGAATGGAGTTCTCAGGAGCAGAATTTTACTGTGAAATTATATTCAGTTCTTTCCCCAGACAGACTTGTTACAAATCGCTTTTTTCTGAAGATTACTTTGTATTTATCTTTGGGATTTTGCACTGAGCATAAGGCACAACTGAGGTTTTAATTCTTATCTGACAGTAATTGACATTTTTCCCTGTCCAGTCCCTAGACAAATGCAACAACATAAGAGAAAGAACAGAGGATTCTTTTTAAGGTTCAGAAACTAAAGGAACTGTTAGTTTGGTATTGTTTTCCCATTTTTATATTTCTTAGTAAAGTACAGTAAAAAGGACATTAGCACTTCAGTTTGTTTCCACTAAATCATGTCAGTTGGCTGGAATTACTACTTGGATCTGTGAAATAAGACTGAAGTCTTTCTGTATTGAACATGAATGTAAACACAGTGGAAGGAAAAATACCAAACCAGTACAACCTATTTAACGCAATGTGTTTGCATTTAGATCTCAAATATTATTTCAAGAATTCTGAACCAAGCATGCAAGTTCCAAATATTTTAGATGCCCACATTTCAATAATAATTATAATATTACCCTGCTTACTTCTATGTACACCTGCCTTTGAAATAATGCAAAGGTTTCGGAGCCCATGGCCTGCTCCCCATGAGTGGGGAGTAAGCAAGGACACCTTCTGTGTAGGAAGCAGTCAGCAGCAAGTCTACTTGTGACCTAGACACCAGCAGACACCAATAGCTACAAGGCATAAGCATGCACTCTGGTAACCTATTGCACATCAGAGAGTCTCTTCAGTTGCTGTGAGTCCCTGGGTACACTCGGGTCCTGTCCAATTCCTGCAAGGCCAGAATCTGAACTGTGTAATGAGAGGGAAAGAAAACACCTTCCTTATGTGTGGACACTGCAGAGTCTGTGCTGGTTAGCTGGGCCATAGGTAAGACAGATTAAGGTAAATTAGAAGTAAAAGTATTGTTTGTAATATCTAAATATAATAACATAATCACATATTTGTAAAACACAGGTGACAAAATGAAACAAAATCTGTACTTAGTTTACTTACACAAACATAAATCTACTTTGAGAGAAATACATGGTTCCATGGTAGCAGTTGAGGTCTCGGGATTTGTGAAAGTCTCCCTAGGCAAACTGCCGCTGCTAGAGAGAGTTGGACTGGGATTACTTAATAATTCACATTCAGGCACCTTTTTTTGAAGTAAACCTTAGGTTCAGATTCCTGGGGATTCACTTGAATATGTTTCTTATGGGGAGCGTAGTAGCGTAGTAGTGTGATCTTTCTTTTCAAGACTTTTGGGATCCCAGAAGAAATTTATTGTCTCACTCCAAAACTC
>NW_020884890.1:10852997-10941755 GCF_003945725.1 Corapipo altera | reverse complement strand
TTACTGGCTGCTGAGCGATAATTGCCCATTTGAAGTGATAGTTGTTTAGGGTTAGCTATCCTGAAGCCTGCTGTAAGAAAACTGTGGTCAGAGTTAGACTGAGTGTTGCTACAAGGTGATTAGTCCTTGTGTGGCATCAACAACATGCTGATTTCATGTTCAATTTGTTGATCTGTGTTGACCATCAGATCCTTTCCGGTGGATTGCAGTCTAATAAGCAGCCTTCCTCGTTGTGTTTGCGCACATGTCCTTTGCCATATTATATCCTAATTTGGTCCAGAACCTTTTTCTCTTTTGGCCATGGCCATTTTTGTTTCCAACATGTGGCCAGTGATGGCCCTTCCCAGCTCCATGTTGTCTGTGGAAGGAGAAGCATCTGTCTTATTCAAGTCTCTGGGAGGGCGACTGAGATGTGGGATAGGAACAAACTAAGAACATGTCATGTGGAGTCTCTGTCCATATACCTTTTTTTGGCAATGAATTGTTAACAGTCGTGCTTTCTATATTCTTTGTATGTTAGACTGTGTTGCTTAAGAACATTCAGTAGCTTTAAAGGCGTTGTGAAGTTAAAATATGGCTAGGAATATCCAGACATGTTATTTATAGTGTAGTTCTTGGCATTTCTCCCTGCAGATCTGTATTCCTCTGATCTTCTTGAGGGTAGCCTTTAAGTGTTGTAGTGATTTGTATCACTCCTTCAGCAGTTAAGCAGGGCTAGAAGCACTTAGGTGTGTGTTATGTGTGATAACACAAATTCTGTATAGGTCCATCTACAGTTAGGGTTTCAGCCCTTGGGGGAGCTTTATGACAATCCTTTCACAACAAATGAGTTGAAATTGCATGCTGACAATTTCTTCTTATCACACATGAAAAAAGTGTCCTATGAATGTGGTTGAGTCCCATTAGAGAAGGATGTCTGGTGCATTTTCTGCTCCATCCTTACTTAGGTATTTATGGATCATGAGTGTGTGATTATGTTGGTTCCCCCCACTTTTCTCTCTGCAAGGCTCCTTTCCTCCACCTACAAATCTGCTGTGCAGACAGAAGAGGTCTTCCTTTCAAGTAACAGGTTCTTGGCAAATAACACCTTATGCAGACAGCCTTGACTGGTGGGAGTGATAATGGTAAATACTGCTGAAGTGAATGTGTTGTGAAAATGTATGAAGAAAATTGAAAATACCGTAACATGACAATTCAACCATAACTTGATCTCAGAAAATATATGTGAAAGTACAGTTAGAGGAAAATTGCACTTTTCCCTTTATGGTAGAGTGCTAGACAAAGCTTTGTCAGAAGGTCAGTGAGAACTTTTTATATCTCATATGCATCTAGAGTCTCTGTGAATGGTTTACAGCTTTTGCAGAAGCCTTCTTTTGTGTAAGAATTTGCTGCTTATAATTTGAGAGTTGAAAAATGAGTTCTAGAAATTGCTCATTTTATTAGCTTTAGAGGGACAAGAATAAGCTTGAAAATCGAGTTTGCGACTGAAAACCTGGAGGTTTTGAGTCCCAGTGGTCTTATTACAGTCCATATATAGTGAGCTGTTTATGAAGCTGTTATTGATGTATTCCAGAATGTTGTTTATTTATCCCAAGAATGGCTCTCATTCTGTATATATCATCATGGCTAGGCTTGGCAAACGAAGATTTGGGAAGGGCTCTACCCACGTTTGTTACAAGTGCACTGGTGGTTAAAAAGGCCAATACAAGACAGGCACATCCGGTTGCAAAAGGCACAGCAGAAAGACTCCTTAGGTGCTATATTCTGCAAGGCACGATTCTTTCTGCGTTGTTTTTTCTCCTCGAGAGTGATCCTGCGTGCGTTCTCAAAAAAAATCAGCAGCTTTATAGATGGTGTGTCTCCAGACCTCCCGACTGGAGGCCAGAGTAGACCAGTTATGTTGATCAGTATGGCCAAGGCTGAGATGTTGTTTCAGGGAGTCCTTGTATCTTCTCTTTGGTGCTCCTCTCTTGTGGCAGCCAGTGGCAAGTTCACCATAAAGCAAGATCTTAGGGAGGCGGTGGTCCTTCATCCTTGAGATGTGCCCTGCCCAGTGCAGCTGTGTTCTCAGCAACATGGCCTCAATACTCGTAACTGCTGCTTGTTCTAGAACAGATGTATTAGTTCTAGAGTAATTAACCTGTCATAAAAACATCAAACTGTGTCACTGTTTCACTGATTTCACTGATTTTTGTATGTCTGAAATAAAATGTCTTTTCCTAGTGTTTCAGTGACTCTTGCCTATAGAAAACTTATGGGAGCACACAGATCAAGAGTTAATTGACTGAAGGGTGACCAACGTTTCACTGTTTTGTGCTCTCTTTAAGCTGATTTCTGTATATCTGGAATGATTAATGAGTGAGTGTGATTGTAAAAGGATGGTGAAGGATCTGGTTTGTTTCAGATAATTTTTTTTTTCTGTTCCCTTCTTGAATTATTTCCTGGTGTCAAGTTAAGAGAACTGACACAGAGGGGCTAGGTTGCCTTAAAAGACGTGACTGAGCAGTCAGGCAAAAATTTTTTTAAAAGATGCAATCAGGGTTTTGGGACAGGAAGGAAAAAAATACTTTTCAGAGTTTCATAGAGATATAGAAGCTATAAACCTCACAAACTTTGAATGCTTGGGCAACAAACTGCTCTTTAGTACTGGTAACATCTTCTCCCACCTCTTGGAAAAGGTGTATGCAACTTTTAAGTGTAAGATTCAGGAGAAATATCCTGACTTTCCTGTTTATTGAAACTAGACCTGCGTGTGCAGCATCCTTTTATGGTAGTTACTTAGGAACTTAATTATTGTTTCTAAACACAGGTCTGATATATCTTTCCAGCTCTTCCAAACTGTCATATTTTTTTGTATCTAATCTTTGCAATTATAAATAGTATTAGAAGTACTAACTGAAGTAGAGGAAAATGTTGGAATAAACTCTTTATCTACCAAATAAGTTTTGATATTTTTGCTCAAATATTTTGCTCATGTTATCATTCCAGCTGAGATTTTTGCATAGGCTGCCATTTTTTGCTCATCTTTTGAAATTTAATGTTGAAGTCCGAGGAGAAAGGATTCTGACTGGTTTTTAAAAAGGGCATTTGTAATCCCAAATTGCTTAGCATTTGTTAGTAATGGGACCAATAGCCTGCCTTTCTTCTTGTGTAGCGTTAAAGATGCTGATGTGTCACTACTCATCTTGCAGGGTACTACTGTTTTACTCTGCATTAGAAGTGTTAAATGCTATATACATAGGCAATGTAAAAATAAGAAATTTACTGTAAGCGGTATAGCTTAGCTACTTCTTACAGTCTAATTTTTTTAGAAAAAATTGATAAATATGCTCTAAAGATCTATCACATTTAATATGCTTTTGAATTAGGATTTGTGATTCTGTAATATGGTAGAACAAAAAATACAATCAGGCTTATATATTTTTTTCCGTATTGTCCATATTTATTTGTGAAACGCTGCAATTCAGGGAAGTACAATTTTGGTAGTTCTCATGTCTCTTCGGTTCACAGTGCTGTAGTTCAACTCTTTTGGGAATCTTAGGATTGGTAATAAGAGAAACGTCAATTTGGATGGGAAAAATTGTAGATTAAAAGCAGCCAGATTATCTGAAACTAATTTAAAATGTGTAGTCTGAAACAACTGCGCTTTTAGATAGTTTATTCCACTTTTATGCAATTATAAGAATTGTCATGCTATGTCAGAGCAGTGTAACATCTAGCTCAGTATCCCCCCTCTGACATGCAGGGATGTTCTTCAGATTGGTGTGTGAGCCCCAGCACTTCTTGTACTCTCAGCTCTGCAGTTGTTGTTTTAAGGATGTTAGAGAGTACAGCCCTGCCAATTTCCTTCGCAATCTATCCATTCATCTTTTGACCATCTTTTTGAATAAATACTTTTTGACCTTACTACTGCTGTCTGCCTCCACACTCTCTTGTAACAGCAAGTTCCAGAAGTTCACTATTGATGTGTAGTACTCTTTTAACCTCTTCTGAACTCATGTGCTGCTAGATCTAGAAGTGGGAATTTAGTGAACAACAATTCTGCATTCTTACCAGCAAAATGGACATGGGGCTCCTAAACTACAGCATGCAGTGGTCTTGCTGATTACATTTAGGGCTTAGATTTACAGACCAGTTTGCTGGAAGGAAATGAATGTCACATCTATTCAAGCGTTACTATGTATATGTATCTCTCTATTATATTCATTTTGCTTTCCTTGTAGCACTGCTTTTTTGAAAGCCAGATAGCCT
Organism: Corapipo altera; assembly: GCF_003945725.1. Taxonomy (NCBI): domain Eukaryota; kingdom Metazoa; phylum Chordata; class Aves; order Passeriformes; family Pipridae; genus Corapipo; species Corapipo altera. Next base: position 10,937,504 of record NW_020884890.1, on the reverse strand, counting down.
AACTGTGATAGTGATGATCTGTTGAGGATAATTGTATAATTGTACATCAAACTATAGCAGATTTCCACTTGGAAGCTTACAGTTTGTTTCTCACAGAGTTATAAAGACTGTTGGGTTCACTCAGGAACTGTAAGTACTCAACTCTTATAATGCTTTTTAAATTAGGAGATTTATTTGAGCAGGCACGAATCAAATAATGAGCCGAGAGTGAAAAAAATAAAGCTTATAAAAGGCTTTTGGACAGATTGCTGACAAGAACTACTTAAACCTCAAAACTTGATTTATTGAATTTGAGGATCTTGGTCTGTTTTAAATTAATTAGCATTTGTTGTTTCCACTGTATTTCTCCATGACAGGCTGTGTAAACTAACGTACTTAGATTAAAAAATTTTACTGCCGATTTTACTGGAAATGCTTTTTAAATCAGTAAGGCTAAAGCAAATTGGGAGTTTATGACTTGAGATCAAGGAAGGCTAAGTTGTGAAGCTGGTCAGGATATTTCCATTTGTGGGGGGGGGGAGGGCAACAACAGGATATTGCTGTTGGTTGCTTATTTTGAGTCTGGTAGCATCAAAACGGAACAAGCAATTCTCCTGTTGGCTGCTCTGAATACTGGCTTTAAGCTATGGAGTAAATAATTTGTATAACTAATAGCCATAGTAAATGATACCTATCACAGAATGAATAAAGTTGAAGGAACCACTGGTGGAGTCATGTGGTCCAACCTCCCTGCTCAAGAGGTGTCATCATAGAGCACATTGCACAGAATTGTGTCTAGATGGTTCTTGAATATCTCCAGTGAGGGAGACTCCACAACCTCTGCACTGCGCAGATTGTCACTCATAGATTGCCTCTGCTGTCACCTACACAGTAAAGAAGTTTTTCCTCATGTTCAGGTGGAGCTTTCTGTGCATCAGTTTCTACCCACTACCGCTTGTCCTATTGCTTGTACTACTGAGAAGAGCCTGGATCCATCCTCTTGGCATCCTCAGATGCTTGGAGACATTGATAAAGTCCCCTGTAAATTGTCTCTTCTTGAGGCTGAACAGGCCCCTCTCTCTCAGCCTTTTCTCATAAGAGAGATGCTCCAGTCCCCTCACCATCTTCATACTGGACCCACTCCAGGAGCTCTCTTGTACTGAGGGGTCCAGAAATGGACACAGTACTCAAGATGTGGCCTCACCAGGGCTGAGTAGAGGGCAGGATCACCTCCCTTGACCTACTGGCAATGCTTTTCCTAATGCACCCCAGGATTCCATTGTCCTTCTTGGCCACAAGGACACACAGCTGGCTCATGGACAGCTTGCTGTCCACCAGGACCCCCAGGTCCTTCTCTGCACAGCTGCTTCCCAGCAGGGCAGCCCCTCGCACTGGTGCCTGGGTTTATTCCTCCCCAAGTGCCTTTGACTTTGTTGAATTTCAAAAGGTTCTTCTCTGCCCATCTCTCCAACCTGTCGAGGTCCCAGCACTGGTGTATCAGCCACTCTTCCCAGCTTTGTGTCATCAGCAAACTTGCTGGGATATAATTACTACAGAATTTTAGAACCTCATCCAAGTAATTGCCAAAGGCAGGACTATTAGATCTACTCACAAGTGAGCTGTTGGATTGACCATGCTTATTTTCCTTCTGTGTGTGGTTACGAGTATTAAAGTTCATTTACATTCTTCCCAGAGTGTGTGCATTACTGTAACACCTGTTAAGCCTTCATAGGGTCTTGTTGAGGATAGTTTTCCAGGGAAATGACTGCAAGCATGTATGTCAACTGGATGTCCATGACTCCAAAGCTGCAGGTGCAGCTTTTCAGCTGGTACTAATGTGCAGCTGCATAGTATCAGTAGCAGAACTGGTTAGAAGTTGAATTTTAAGCTAAGCACAATTCTTCTTTCCTCTGTAGACACTGACTTTTCTGAACCCTCCAAAACCATTTTATTTCAGTATGGATGTGTTGTTGAGGTAGTTGCACTATTGTAGGAACTTGTTTTTCCTTGTTGACTGACTTCCCAACTGTGTCTCTCACAAAGCGATATGATTGAACAAGATATCCTATTTCTTCATTTTTGTCCAAAGTTGATATCTTAGGATGGAAACAATTGTATGGTCCACAGAGAACACTGATGAAGCATTTCTTAGGTACTTTTTACACTGAATTTTTTTCCAGGTTCAAAACTTCCTCCAGAAGTTGGTGGGTATTTTTTAAAGAATCCAGCATAGTTTTGGCCAAATAGAATTAATGCTGGTAATGCAAAGAATCATCTTCTAAAAAAGGCAATTAAAAGGTCTCCAAGAGAAGTCATCAGATATTTAACGATTTAGCATATTTTGAATCTAATATCATTACCAAATATGAGCCTTACTAAAAAATTTGTCTGTCAATATTCTCTACTTCTCGTTTTCAGCTTTATGAATTTTACTGCTGCAAACCACTGTTCAGCTGATGCAGAAATGGCTGCATGTCATTAATGTTATTAAGGCCTCTAACTTTTTAAGCTTATCAACTCTTGTCTAGGTTGAGTTATGTTATTGAATACTATATTTTGGTTTCTGAAACTGATGAAACTCTCACTGGGTGTTGCAAGAAGAAATCAGTAACTGATAAGCTGTTATTTGCCCTCCAACACAGCAATTCTGCAGACACTTACAGATAGCTCCTCTGCATCTCTCCTTTACACAAGGGACCATTTAATTTAACACAGGTGAATTTCTTGTTTCACCAGCTATGTGTGATGCAAGTCTAACTCAGCAAATTTTTTCAAGAATATAGTGTAGTAGTGGGTACTAGATAACTGTAATGTTCATTGATTGCTTTCAGTAGAAATTTGAAAGAACATACACCTCTACAGTTGATCATGAAAAAGTTTAGACTGGACCTTCAAAACTTCCTGACATCAGAGCAGTGAGATTCCTGCAGAGCCTTCCAGTAGGAATAATAGTGTCAAGAAACAATTGCTTTTAAGGTGAAGCACACTAAAACTGGGGAAAAGGAATACTTCAGCACAATGCCTGTTCTTGCAAGGAGGTGAGCCTTTTGGCTGGGAGATGCCTTCTAGTTTTGTTTTCCAGCTCTGTCACTGACCTGCCAGAAGACTTTAAAGTTCACCTTCACCATATCTCTCTTGCTCTCTGGAAGCTCTTAGGACTGACATCTTTGCATGGAAAGCCTCACTGGTACCACAGTCTTGGTTGGACTGTTATTCAACAATTTATCAATTATCAAGTGTGGCATTATTTCTTTACCTATGGTGTGTTCTCCTACATTTGAAGTCCATCCTAATTAACTTATATGGAAAAGATTTATAGTACTTTATCTGCAGGTGTCTTACTTTCAGCTGTTGCATCTCCACTTTGAATAAGGTCATCTACTCAAAGGCTTCTCTTCTCATTGAGCTGGTGTTTGTGACTCAGTCTTTCCATTCCTACTTTACTTCTTTTCATCAAAGCTGTTTTTTAGTCTGTCTGTAACATCAATTCCTGCATCAGCATTGACTTGGTTTAAACCTAGATTTAGTCTTCCTTCTAAACCCCTTTTCTCTTCCTTTTTCTTCTGCTCTTGCTTGTGTCCAGAACTCCACTGCCAGGTTGCATGTCTCCCTTTCCTGTTTCTCACACTTCTAAGATCAGACTAGCTCTCCCTTTTTCTTGATCCATAAAATTTTAAGAAAGCTCATAAAATTAAATTGAAGAGCCAAAATAATCTGCATTCACTGATCGGCCTTTGTCTAGGTATGTGTGTGTGCAGTGCAGCCCCAGCAGTGCTTTCTCAGAAGGGTGGCATGTGGCCTGTGTAACTTCTCAGCTCTGCTTCGTGTCTGCAGTAGGACAGCAGGACAGCTCTGCAAAAGTTCTGCATAGGGCTTCATCAGCATCAGTGTGGATCATACAGGCACTCTTAAATCTCTGCCATAGCAGAAGGGGAAAGCTTCAGAATGGTTGAAAGGGGAAACTTGGGAATTAGCTCTGAGGAGAGGACGTGTTAAAACTGGGGACAGTTTTGTGAAGGGTGGAGCGGTTATTTATGGAAGGGCATTTCTCTGCACAGAGGACGACTGACAGACGTGTGAGGACATAGTGGCAGGGGACAGGGAAAAGGGGCTAGTGGAAAGTTGATCTTTCCAGACTGACAATCAGTCTGCTGTGAGTTTGCAAAGTGAACTGTGGGATGTAGTAAAATCTGTAAAAAATGTTTCTGTAGCAGTTTATGATTTTGAATTAATTTGAATTTTATTTTTAGGAGAGGAAGCTGTGTTCTTGACTGCTGGTTTCATTTATTTGGGATTTAATTGCTCGTTAAATTTGACTTATAGCCACATCAGATACTTAAATGTCAATGTTGTGTTAATACCTGCATAGGTGAGCTTCTGTACAATTTTTGCCAGAGGTACAATTTTTTATGAAAGAAAGGGAAAATGATGATAAAAATAAACTCTTCCATTAAAATTGTGGTTTCAGTGTGAAAGTGAAAACATGACGTGAAATTCTAACTTTAGTAATTTTGTTTGGCAAAGGTTTGGATTAAATGAGTAGAAATAATAAATTTTGCTGTCAGCAAATTCAGGATCAACCAATTCTGTGATTTGTAGTGTTCCTTACTTTACTGTGGGTAATTGCATTCTGAAATACTGAATTTCCTTCTCTTCCGAAGTTGGAACATTAGGGAAAAAAACCTTAAAGCAGCAAGCTGAGAGATTTTTTAACAGTGATTACAGCATTTTTTTTTTGTACAGCAGGATAACTTCTCCCTTTGGATTCAGACATAATGTTCTGGAGTGCCTGGTATTTGTGAATACTTCTATATGGAATATCAACAGCAGTGTGAAAAAGATATAATTTTACCCAAAGGTTTAAAAATCAGAGGCCAGAAAACATTTTCATCTTTGTATTGTTCTGAATATCTATTTCAACTTCAGAAATGGCCCCCTGCTTGGTATAATAGGACTTAAAAAGGAAATTAAAGTTTATGGAGCATGTGCATCTTCATGTGGCACAGCTGATAGGAATAACCTCCATGAGAACATTGAGGGAAGTGACTAGGAAACCAGAGGCTTTAGGTACAGAGTAACAGCAGTGCTGTCCCATCACTGATCATACAGACCATTGGTTCTTTCAACTTTGATTTCATTTGATTTTTTTTCTTAAATAATTTTTCTCTGCCACTCGCCTGGTTTATTATGCTGACGAAATAAGTGTTATTGTTTGTTGCTAGTCTATGGCTCTGAAGGCACACCTGTTTCAATACTGTTGGGACCGTGTTAGGACAAGGTAGCAAAGACACCATCCCCTCTGGTACCAGGTGCTGGTGTTGAGGCTGCTGGTTGGTGTGACAGTGGTAGTGAGGAGCAGTGGGAGGTGGGCGGTTGGAGAGACCTGGTGGGAAGGTACTGGCATCTAACATGAGTACAGTGCACATAATTTGCCTACAAGTTTCAGCAGGCGGCTCTGTCCTAATAAGTGATAGCTAGGCTATGAGCTCTGTAGGCTCGTATTATGGACTATATTTTCTGCATAGGGCCTAATGCCCTTAGTTTGTGGCTGGAGCCTTTACTGACAATTGTGGTGTGACCACTAGTAGCAAGGGGATACCACATTGCTTACTGGGTTTGCTGCTTACCGCCTCTCTGCTGCTCCCCCTGCAATGCCTAGATGAGAAACTTAGATAGTCTCACGGAAGCTAACTCTGCTTTTCGGTCATGGCCTTAGGTGAGGTTACTGCACCAACCATCTGCCCTGCTTTTGCATCACAAGCATGTGAGCCACTTGACAGTCAAGTCCTCAACTGCTGCAGTTTAGAGCATATGGTTGAAGGTAAATTGTTGCCAATTTTGGACTGCTTAAAGACACTGCACTATGAACCATGACAGTTTAGGAAATGAGGGATGAGCAGTTCAGATGTCCAGGCAGGGTTAACAGCTGAGACTAGTAGCTTCATCAGTTATCTCATCATTGCTCATCCATCAGGTCACTGAGTACCTAATACTGAGTGATGCAAATACCTCCCAGTGCACAGAAACAGCAGATCACACCAGCTTTGCATCATTTAAGCATTGGCTCTGAATGTCTTCTGGTTTCACCTGTAACTACTAATAATTACTTAATAAACCTATGTTGATTTATCACAATTATATTTATAAATCCATTTCTAATGGCTAGGTGCAAGGATTTCAACAGTCTCTTCCCTAAAACCACATTAGTCAGTATAAGCTCAAACTGATGTGTAGACAACTTTTTTCCCCAAACTCACAAGGAAGTGTAAAGAAGTTATGATATTGCTTTAGCAAGGCTCACTGGGATTTGGGATTATTTATCTAAGCCTTTATTGAAGACAAAAATTCTTCTATGTTTAGCCATCCAGAGCACAGCTGCTCTTCAGACAGTCCAAGGCACTTTAAAAACAGAGAGAATTTGTTGAAATAAAGGAGAAAAGTATAAAGGATCTTCCCTCTGAATTCTTTTACTGCAAAACTACAGTTACTATGAGCTACTAATATATAAAGTAAAATAGAGTGACAGCACCTCTTGAATTTTAAGGCCATTTCACTATACTAGGAGCCAACAGTGGAAAACTTTTAACATTGTTAGAAGAAAACTATTTGCAACACTGGAGAAAAGGCAGAAGATGAAAAGGTATACCTCATTCCCTAGCAGGAGGATTAATTCTCCTCTACAATTAATCTGATTTCTCAGCCTCATTCTTCAGCACCCAAATCTCTGTTCTTTCTCGGAGAGGTAATTTTTACTCATGTATGCCACTGTTGGGACCTCAGTTTAGCAGTCCCCTACTTTTTTCTCCTGGGAAGCTCTAGAAGGAGAATTAAGTGGAATGTATTTCATGAGATACTTTATGTTCAATTCCCTCTGGTTTTCTTTCAGTAATTAGGAAATGAAGCTGTCTCCACAGGCTTGAAAATGAAAAATCTAATGTAAAATTAGACCATTTAATTAAATTATAAAAATTGAACCTAATATTTTTAGGGAAGATATTTTACAAGAGGCCACAGTGTGGTTGGTAGAAAGTTTTAAGTTCCACACTTTCAAAGCACCAGAGTTGCTTTAGATGTTTTCAGTCCTTTTGTAAATCTGAGCAATCTGTGTATCCAGAAACTTAAACACGTTTTTTGTCTCTCTCTCTCAAGAAATTAGGCATTCTGCTTTTGTGAGAGTTATACATTGATAAATACCTTCACTATTTCATTCAGCCTTCCTTTGGATAAATTTCTACCATTTTAATTTTCAGTGTTTGTTGTTTCGGATTAAGCTTTGATTCTTACTTTTTTTTACTAAAGCAGTAAGAGTGCACTCCTCTGCCAGCAGTTCAGAGTTAGTAAGTGATTTCTGGCCTGTAGATCATTCAGAGACACAACTGGAGCGTCGGACACAATGTTGTAATCTCATTAAACTGAGTTCACTGCTTCTGTAGGCATGTCCACATCCTGTTGTACAGGGTATTCTGTACTCAGCTTTAAATTTCCACATAACACAACAAAAATTTGTAACACAGCATATTTACTGTAATGCCTAAAGGGTGTAAGTTTCTCTATTAAGGGTAAATTTTATGTCGTTAGTGTCAGAAACCTTATTGGAATCTAGGAAAGTATACTTCCTCTTCTTTGCAAAGGTCCCCATTTATCAAAGCTTTCTGATAACTAGGTCTGAAAAGCTGTTCAGTGAGGTTCCTCTGAAATAATTTACATTGACTGGCAATCCATACAGGGCAGTCTGCAGGTAAGTGAACTGCACGTCCAAGAAAACCTTGAAGAAAAAATGCAAGCCTGAACGTAGCTGGGGCTGGTATTACCTTTTTTACAAGCAGTGACACTGAATATTGTATGAAAGGCTGCAGCCATAGGTGTTTTGGATTACCGATTAAGCTACAGATGCTGATCTTCAAGAAGCGTGTGCATGTACTTTTACACTGTGTAGATACAACAGGAATATGTAATCTCTCTTATGCCCCAGATAATAATGAGGTTTTATTTCAATAAATGATGGGAACATTGTCTTGGAATGTGACTGTATTCACCTTGCTTAATGTAAAATGATTTAATCTGGATACAAATTCTGCTTTTATGGATGCAGAATTGGTAAAATAATCTTTAAATCTGATTAAACACCAAACCGTTATCTTTCATCTCTTGAATTGTTTTGCTGGTTTGGGATTTTTTTGTTTTTTCAGCAGCATCTGTGAGATTTGAGATTTTGTCAGTAATGGGTATTGCAATTGAGCATACATGACCCAGTTGCTGCTAATCTGTAGATATTTCAGTCAGATGTATCAATTTGGAAATTATCTGGTGGCTGTTTTGGTCAAGCAAACCAGATATTTTTGGACCAGCTCCGGTAATGTCTCGGTGAGCAAAGGAGGACTTCAAACAGATGAAACTGGAAAACAAGTCAATCACAGATGAAATTAGGAGCTACAGTAACTTCAAATAATTCTTATCCTTGTATTTGTGATGGTTATAATTATTATAGGAGGTCAAGAACGGCATGTATAGTCATTTTTAATCTTGGAAAATCTGTACTAGTTTCTTTTGAAATAGTTGTACTAATAAAATTCCTTGCTAAGGTGGTGGAAGGAATTGGTTCATTGCCCCTATTTTCATTAGGAGAATTTCTACTTCTCTTTGAAAGCTAAGTTATCTTTACTCTCTCCAGCTTTGAGCTTTTTTTATGCATTTGCTCTTTGAATAATTTGCTCAACTGAGAGTTGACTGGGTGAACTGAAGTGAATTAAATGCCATTTCAAATGGCATTGGTCTTCTCTTTCTTAAGCATCTGACCCTCAACAGGTCTGAGCATACTGCCTGTGAGATTTTTGGAACCTTTTGTACTGAACTAGTTAAAAAAATTAATTTTTGTATTTGATCTGCCTTGCCACTGTTTTGAGTGATGGATTTGGACTTTTTGGGTGGCTCTTTATCAACCTTTCACATTTTACATAGTGCAAAATAATTCTCAGATATTGAACATAGTGTTTGTACACAGGAAATCTTTCTGTGAAGTAAAGGGCCCTTGCATTTGTGATAGGATACTTGACACCATGTGTTTTATTTTCATCAATATAACACCTCATTTTGATGAATTTTAAATAAAGTTTACAGTTTCATGGAGAGATGTAAAGGCACATCAGGAGAGTAGTGTTATTGATAGCATCTGGGTGTTCAACATAAAGACATGCCAGTGTTTTTTGGCAAAGACGTTTATGTCTTCCCCCTGAATCTTCCTCCTGTATAATGACTGGAGTTTTCAATCTGTAAAAGGGGAAAGAGGCAGGCAAGTGTCTGTAAAATCATTCCTGTATGAGACTTTAGTGGAAGTTTAGCCCAGGAGAGAGCAGAGATATTTTGTTTTTTCTCTTGGCCTTTTGCCTAGTGTCATGATGGCTGGGGTGGCTGAGAGATAGCCAGTTGTCTCAGCCTTCAACTGGGAAGGTAGGCTGTGTTTAGGAGATGCTGGATAGGGTGCAGACAAGGAGGAGGCACCCTGCTTTTTTGACACACCACTAGAGTCCCTTGATAAGATTTTGTAAGAGATACAACCTTAGAATTTGAGTATTTGATTCATACATGCTGGGAAGGAGGCTTTTTAGGTTGATGGTGTTGCTGCTCACATTTGGTATTCCTTCCAAGTAAGATGGCACCAGTCAGGTTGTTAGCATAGGTCAATAGCATGCTGTTCTGTGTCCTCTGTGTCCATCCCAAGCACAGTAGTCTACAGTTATTGCCATACACTACGGTGATTATAAACCATCTGTTCTAATTTAGACCAAGATGTATCCAGAAAGGAATCAAGAGGTGGTTAAGGTGAAGAAAAGTATTTTAAGGACATACAAAGCTATCCCTTTGTTCTGAGCTGTAGGCACATTCAAGAAAACTGCAGTCTAGAGTCATAGGACAACTGTTACTAATCCAGATGGTGATGACCAGCAGCACTGCCATCCTCCACTATGGATCAGCAGTGATCTGGCTACAACAGTCTGATCTTTATTGTTATCAGAGAAGTTATTTTAATTCTTTCCACCTGGGATGCAGTAAGACATGAAGAAAATGCAGCTTAAAGCCTTAACACAACCATTAAAGTGAAGAAGCATATTCTCAAGCATCAGCCATGAAGTTTTTATGAGAGCAATTTGCTTCTCCATTTAGTGGGACCGTGTTGCTCTGCTGCTGAGAAGTCAGCAATTAGTACTTCGGAGCTGCTTCAGCAGTTCTGCATATTGTGGATGCGTAGCGTAGAGCAGTCACAGCAGACTTTAGACGATGCCCAACAAGAGATAAACTCCTGTGCTTTTCTTGGTTTTTTAGGAGAACTTCTAAATTAACATGTGGATTCTACTGTTGCAGCCAACGAGGCAAAAATTAGTAGGAATTTTTAAAAAGTAATTTCAAGAAAATATATTGTGAGTCAGTTGAATTCTGTCTGCCATGTTTTCTTCCTGTTATGTCTAGATATGTTTGACATCATGAGCCCAGCAGGAGCTGTTTTCTCCATGAGCTTGTATCCCTCAGTCAGATGCTCTAAAGCAGAACTTTATTTTAATTGATGAAAATTTGCTGCAGTTTTCTGCTTTTACATCTTTAGCTTTTGCAATAAACTCTTGATCTTGTAGATGAATGGAGAAAGAATGTCTCTATCCATAGGCAGTTATTGCTGTGGGTTGGCTCTGTGAGTAGAACTGCTGCTGCTGTACATTTGTGGACTGTGGTTTTGCAGGTAGGACGTATCCTGGGACATAGCTGGCAGGCTTGTGATTTTATATCCAAGGTCAGTTCCCAAAAAATTGAAATCACATTTTCTCTTCATGCTTTGATCAGCTTATTTTTGCTTCCGTGGTGCTGAAACTAAATAAAGATGATAATGTCTTAGTTATACTCATTGACCATCTGTGCATGCTTTGAGTACTGTTGTGAATTTTAAATTTAGTACATTTGCAATGTTCATGATCCCACGCATCTAGGTGCCCCATTGAACATAAGCCTGCTTTAGACATTGTTGCTTGATTTAGGTTTTCATACATTCATTTTAGATACTATGAATCTTCAACCTAAAGGTTGCAGAATAGATGAACACCTGCTAATCCTTCTGTGATGTTTAAGCTTTATTTCAGTGATTCTTGCAGCTGAAATTCTGTTTTATCTTCAGCAGAAACAGTATAGTTGGTGCTGTTTTGCAATGTAATGAAAGTATTTTATGGGTGATAGAGTTTATGACTTAAAAGTAATGCTTTTGAAATTGCATAGCAGTCATCTGGAGGACGGAAGGCAATGTAAAAAAGCTGTTGGTGAACACCCAAAAATCTTTAGACTGGAGAAGTATGTTGAGCATTACTTTGAAATTACGTACTCCAAAGCAAAGTTACTCCTGGACAGGATTAAAATGTCAAGATTTATTGCCATATAAAAAGTTGCAGGATGTTGAGATAGCTTTTCTGTGCTTCAGAGGAATAATCTACTTGTAAACACCTAGTCTGTCTTGGCACAATATACTAATGCAGTTCTTTGGTCTTCTGGTTTTGCCCTTTACCACTTTAAGAAAAAAAAAATTGAATTCTGTGGGCTATTCAGAGTCTTTATTTGTGCTAACAACATTTTTTAGTAACTGTACCAAAACCAATACGATTATGTTTAAGTTAATATAGGGCAGTTGGTTCTAATAAAAATGTTGGTTGGTGTGAAACAAAAGAAAAATAATTTGGGCTGTGCTTTACAGATTGAGATAGACAGCTTTTACTACTCTAACTTCTCTTAAATAGCTTAAAATGATCAAAGCATGTCAAGAAGTTGTAAAATAATTTAAAATACATTAATAAAATTAATGTAGATGAGATTCATATGCAGTTTTATGGTAACAAAATAATTTAATCCACTGCCTTTTAATGTACCTTTTAGCATAAGTTATTTAATCTATGCTATGTACTGGAGTTAGAAAAGAGAAAAGTGCGTGTGGAATATAGATTTTTAAATCATAAAAGCATTCATCAGAGAAAATGGAATGATTGTACTTAAAAGGCACTTTGAAATATCACAAGACCATTTGATATTTCTTATGTCAGCCCTTCTGAAAAATATTATGGCACTAGTACTCTGGTGAGGTTAAATTTTAATTTCCATTATAAGACTTTCTTATTAGTAATAAATAACGTGGCCTTTTCAGATGGTGACACATTGAAAGTTCAAGAAGGACTTATATTTTGTAGGATGAGGTATTTTAAACCATCTAAATTGTTTTTGTAGTGGATTTCTAGCTGAATTCTTTTTGACCAGACTCTAGAATACATTGTTTTTCCATTCAAAATATGCATTGCTATGAAAAAAGATAGAATACTGTCAGTAATGACCATGTGCTTGTGTATACAACTATTGGATCTGTTCATATTAATGTATAGAAATATGCAAAATTGTATATTAATATGATAAATGTATATATAACTAATATAATTATGTATACTATATTAAAGTATATGTATGGTGTACTATAAATAATTCACTTTATTACAAGGATTATATATCAGTAATTTTCTGATAAGAATGCTTTGCAGAAGAGAGTATTTGAGACTCCTTGAAAGTATAGAAATTCAGTTAAGTGAAATCCTGTCTCTACAGTGCTAAGACTGGAAAAAAGAAAAGGTTTAAAACTTAGAGACGGAACTTCTGTTGTTGACCACTGTAGTCCATTGCAAAAAATATAATGCATACTCTCTGTCTTCTTGCTTCCATAGATATGTTGTTCTTCTCTTGCTCATTCCCTTGCAAGGACACCAGTGGGTTAAATTTCAGTTCTTCCCTTTTTTATCTCTTATGAGAGACTTAATACCTGATGGTTTGGGATACCATGCGACTAGTAAAGATCCCAGGGATCTTTACTAGTGTGCTCAAAACCCACACTTGACATTCCCAGCTGTTGAGAATGAATAATGAACTGCGTTAGAACATGACCACAGATGTTTGTTTTAGGAGGGAAGCAGTGATTCTGTAAAGCAAGTTTTTTTCCATAGGAATTTGCTGTAGGCTTTGAAAGTACCACACTTCCTGGTGTTCCATATTATTTAAATTTTGTCAAGAGTAATGAGCATGCATTGATTTTATGTCATTTTTAGATCACTGTAAGGATAATTAAAAGTATAAATACCTTAACCTCTTGGTTTGTTAGGTATATAGACACATCATCAACCATAATTTAGAATTGTTTTTAGATTAAATCATTTTTACAAATAGTTATTTAATTTAGCAGGTTTGTCCTTTGGTTCAATAAAGTCATCTGTCATTTCTGTCAGAGCTGTAGCTTGTGGAAAGGGCAGCTTTAACAACGTTCAGTGAGCTCTGAGAGTCAGGGCTGAGCTTCTGTCAGCTTTTATATTGAATTCTTCAGCACAGGCTCGATTCAGCAAAGCGCTGAAGCTGTAGCTAACATAGTAATCTCTGTCAAGGGCTTCACGCCATTGGGAGCCCTAAATGCAGAGTGCATTTACCTGAATCGTAACTAATCAAGTCAAGTTAATCTAGTGCCTCAGCAACACTGAGTAGTGCCCTGAGTAAGAGCTTTTTCATTTTCTGGTTTTGACCTCTGTACACTACCTACAGTTAATGTATTTATAGAAGCAGCCTGCTAAATCAGAGGGGGGGGGGTGCGCTGTTCCTCTTCAAAAGCAGACTTATTTTGTCTGTTGATGAGACAGCTCAGTTGCATTTTGAAGTGAATCTCATGCACGGTGGAGGGTGATTACTGCTGATAAATGGCTTTTAGCACTTTTCTGTTGAAAGAAGTCACAGATTTCTTCATTGCAGTGTAGTCAGAAGTTTGGTTCAGTTTTTCAAAATCTTATGAGAATCCTTGTAATTTTTTCCTGGTTTTGAAATACAAAGAATTCTTTTCATTCACTGACATACCATGAATATTGCATTTTTCCTGAAGACTTAGGACATTGTAGGTGGGTTCCACAACCTAATGGATGACTGTGTTTGTTTACTAGTTCTTTTATCAAGGAATTAGGAAATAAAAGTATTTCAATATTTTGGTGTCTTAAACCTTTCTTTTAAGGACATAGTTTTGAAATGTTACTCTGGCTTATGTAGGCAATTCATTGGGATCAATTCCATAGTCAGTAGTGGAGAAATACCGTTCTCTGATGCATGGTGAGTGAAATGTAAAACATTATCTAAAAATGTGATCAGTTATTTCTGCTGCAGAAGTAACTGTCTTATCTTTAGTCTTATCTGAGTAGTTGTTTTCAAGTTTTGCTTATCTCTGCTTTCAGATTTTAAATTGGTTGAATTTCAGATAGCATTTACTGATTTCTTTTTAGTTTTTAAAGAAATCAAAATATTCCTGGATTTCCCATTATTATCAGCTAAACAGCTTTGAAAATGCCACTTAATTTTTTTAAACATTTTATACATATTAATACAAGAATTTTATTTTCCTAGCTGTATTTCTTTGGATGGTTGTGGGAATGTGGCAATCGTATCATATTCTAAGATTCTCCTTCAAACAACCCATTCCTTAGAGAAAGCATTGAAAAGGATAAGGGGGAAGATAATCTCAGCCTGTCATCTTTATTTCTTACTTGTTTTGAATGCTCCACTCATAACAGTTTAGCACATAGCACATAGTTATTTCTCATCAGTATCTAGCACAGTAGCCAAGTATCTCCCCCTTAAGCAGAGTTTTACTTCTTCACTTTCTGTACAGCTTTAGTTGAGTTCTGAAGTGTTTGCCAGAAATATATTGAAGTTTTATTAGCATTCATTATATGTGGTTCTGTCTTTCTAAAATTAAAGTTATATGAAGGTTCTAATTATACCTTTTAATCTTAAGTCTATTTGTTGTATTTTTGTGGGTGAGACTAATAGATATCTCTTAGGTGGAACAGAAGGAGCGGGTTTGAGGTTTTGCTTTAATCCGCAGAGGCAGCATCTCAAGTTTGGTTAACACTGAGAACAGCTCTGACTGTTGTTCTTACTGGTGATCAATTCTGTTATCACCCATCTTTCTTCTTGCCTCAAAATTTTAAGATTTTTTTTTCAGTTGTCCTGAACCCACAAAATTGACTGCACTTCAGTGAAAGTACCAAGTCTCTCAGTTTGGCTCACTCATTATGTAGTGGGCTGTGAAGAACATGTTTACTTTGCTTACAGTAGTTGGTTTTGTTAGATAGAAATGTCATATTATTGAGTTTATGCTAATATTCTCCCAGGTAAACATCACTTGATTAGCCAGTATGTATGTTGCTGCATTCCATCAGCAGCTTTTCTCTATGGAGTAACTAATGTGCATTTCTTCTCACTACTCAGACACTGATTTTCAGGAAAACATGAAACTTCCCCAAACCTAATTTATTTGTGATCTTTCTTAAGAAAAATTGGTTGAAATAAGCTAAGAGGGTTAATACAAGTTCTGGGGAAGAGTGGGATAAAGAAAACAAGGAGAAAATTGAACAAATGGACCAACAGACAAAATGCTTATAATTATTTGTGTTTTCCTGTTGGTGAGATCACTGACAGACAAAACTGGATGATGATGGTGATTTACAGAGGTGGATTCAATGTCCTGTGAAAAAATGCACTCTGACATGTCCTTTTCTTAACTCAGAACATGCTCTTAGTTTGGACCATTTTACTGAGTATGTTTTACTACCTCTTACTGTTTTAAAACCTGTTTTCTAAAGCTGACTCACGTCTCCCTCAACACTGTCAAGGTCAGTAGGTAGTGGTGAGATTTTACTTGTCATAAAATTGGTCCAAAGTAGATCCAGTCTTCCACCCCGCAATGACTTAGGGAATCTTTGTAGAATTTATGAATTTTGTTTGATACTGAGAGTCATAATTTTTTATTTTATCAGACTATGAAGTCCAGAATCTCAAGGCTTCTTTGCATTGCAGAAAAGATGAATGTTTGCTGAAGAAAGAAGAGCATTATTTATTTTGTTACCCTCAACTTCCTACCTTCCTCTAGCTAACGTCTTATCGCTCCCTTACTTCTTTCAGCCAGCATAGCAAGCTGTGCTGCCTCCTTTGGGAATTATGCTGTCTTCTGCCTTTATTCACACTGCTTTCACTCAAGGGAAGCTTAGAAGCAAGAATTCATTGCTGAGTAAAAGTATTAAGAAGTAGCAGAAGAGAGCACATGGATGCAAAGCCCTACATCTGAAGTTACCATGCAGAATAATGGTAACTCAGAGTTACCACATCTGAGTTCTACACATTTCCTTCTTGTCTTCTTCTTCAGCCCTTCCAAAATCTCCTTCTGACAATTTACCCTGTCTTAATACCAAATTGATTTTTTTTTGTTTTTCCATTAAGATCAGGAGAGCAAAACACAGTTTTGTTTGCATGTTTGAGGAGCTCTGTTGGCATTTCAGATTAGTCTGGGAGGAAACACTGAGCTGATGGGCTGAGTTGTCCTCTGTGAATGCTCACTCTCCTGAGGAGCATTAGCAACCAATCTACCTCTTGCAGTAAATGGAAAGCAAGCTGTCTTCTGTCCTATACTGGAAGTGAGACAACTCTCCTTACACAGAAAAACTGTGAAACTAAGGTGGAAAACAGTGGGTTCTTGATGTTTTGTTTTACTTTTGTTTTAAGCATAGGTACTTTTCTCCTTCCTCTACTATATAGATTAGGGAAAAATGCTTCTAAAAATAATAGAGTTAAAAAAGAACAAAGAGAAAGGATCTAATAAAACAGTGACTTCCCA
The DNA here is from genome assembly GCF_003945725.1 of Corapipo altera. Lineage (NCBI taxonomy): Eukaryota > Metazoa > Chordata > Aves > Passeriformes > Pipridae > Corapipo > Corapipo altera. Next base: position 10,920,817 of record NW_020884890.1, on the reverse strand, counting down.
CAACCACTTGTGTTAAATGCTGCTAAAGGACAAGTAGCAAAGACTAATTCCTAACATGAGTGTTCCTGGAGCAGTAAGTGCTAGGATACACATGGTTTGTTTGTGGTAAGGGAATACACTGGAATAATTTCAGGAAATACTAATAACCGAGCAATTAATAAACAAGAATTGCAATATAGTTAGGCCAAATGTCTTTATGCAAACATTCTTTCCCTCAAATAAACCAACAGCCACAAAAAAAAAAGCCCTTGTTCAGTGTCAGGGTTGTACTAGTTGGACTTTAAAATGAGAAGGCATCTCCAAAAAATCCTCAAATCAAAACACAAGAATAGAATCAGGGTACTAAAGTAAGTTGTGATGTTTTGAATACTGCTTGGAGTTCTGAAAAGTTTCTTTGCAGAGAGGGTGTTGATCTGTGGAAACACCTTCCCAAGACCCAAAACCTTAGCATATCACCTCTAATCTCCAAATTCTCTAGCTGTGTTTGAAGGTGCCTGCACAGTGCTTTGTTTAGACTTGCTGATTTCTGAAAAATAGAAAGCCCCAATTTTACTAGCTTCACCTAAATTTGCCTTTATCACTACATTGTAAAAAATGTAGAACAAACACTGAGTAAGGAACATATAAAGGTAAGTTTCAAATTATGTGTGGAAATGAAATTACTAACTCTAAAGAAATATAAAACTCAGTTCTGGATTACAGTTAACAAGACTCCTTGGTTACTAGCTGCTCAGTGCTCATCACTGAGCACTGAGTGTTCCTTCTGGAATATTTATAGAATCATAGAATGGTTTGGGTTGGAAGGGACCTTAAAGGTCATCTAATTCCAATCCCCCTACTGTGGGAAGGGAAACTTTCCACTAGACCAGGTTGCTCAGAGCCCCATCCAACCTGGATCTCTGGACCAGGGCTACCTCTTCTGGGCTTGATCTCTTGTGTAGTCTTTTAAAAGAATCCTGCTTCCTTTCAATATAGATATAGTATTTGGGACTTAACTGAAGGCTTGTGTCTTTCAATAGTGAAAATACTCCAGAGTGTCTTCTAAACTTTTCACCTTCCAGTCCAAGAAGACATTTGGGGGTTTCTTTTGTAGTAGCTTTTAACAGCTTTTCCAGATCTGTGTGGCATAGTCCAGTGAGATACTACATATTATAATGACTGTTAATGTGTGACAGGTTTGGCCTCTGTTCTTTTGTAGCATCTCAGACATATGTGGAGATCTTAAATGGTGCACTGCCATTAGAGGAGTCAGAGGGTGCCTAGACCAAACTGCCTTCCTTCTTCTCCTTACCATGTAAAGCTTAGACCTTCTTTTGTCAAAGTGACCCACTCTACTGAAGTCACTAGAAAAGACGTGGTGTATTTGGTAATCTAGTTGTGATACGATTCTCTTTGTCTTTTATTGTGGATTAAAAAAAATAAACAGAGTGAGAGAAAGCACTCCTTTTTTTAGGGAGATTGAAGCCCCTCTGACCTTGAATGCATCGTAGGTCTCCCTTCTATGTACTGAAGCAGAATTGGATTCTTACATACCCGTAGATAAGTGAGGAAGGAGGAAAAAAATGTAGATGTTAAGAAAGAAAAAACCCAAATAGTTGAAATTCAAGAGGCCGTTTCAGACAAGTGGACGTAAGAAAGTGAAAATACACCCACTCTTTGAAGAAAGATGTGTAAATTACGCTAAGTAGGATTGTCTTGTAGAAGAGCTAAGAAGGTCCTGTGTACAATAAGCGTATAAGCAAACCTATGTGTAAGAAGCAGGACTTTACAGAGAATTGTTGGATTTGGGAGACCTGAGAGAATGAGAACTGTCCAGAAGGAAACAGATAGTGTGAAGACAATATTTGCCCAGTTTTCACCATTCTGAATATTGGAGTCATGACTGCTCTTCTGGGTGTTTAAAAAATGCAACTACTTCTAGATAGTACATTAAAATAAGCTGATATGTTCACAAGCAGTGGTTCAACTGGAAGAGCTGCGGGAATTTAAAAGTGAAAGCTGATTCTAAAATTATTTATTGAAATTTTGAAGTCTTGGACATGGAAGGCTGGCCAGCATTGTCTTCCGAAGTGACGCTCTCAGGTCTGCTGAGAATAATTGGCATCCATCTTACTTTGGAGTATCTGCTACTAGCTGCTCATGAGCATAATATGGAAGGTAAAATTATTAAAGTAACTGGATCACTGATCGGTATATCAGTTTGTACATTATGGAAGAAATAAACCTGAACAATAGGAAGTGGAATGATCTTGTGTTTAGAGTAAATCTGGTTGAACTAATCCTGTTCTTCAGCATGTAGTAGTGGGAACAGATTATAGGAATGTGCTTTAGAAATCTTAATTCTTAAAGCTGTAGAAATCTTTATTCCTTTATTACATCTAAAGCAGAAAGCTATATAAAATGAACTGGAATTGCGTTTTTGCTTGGTGTAGACTGTTAGTGAGTTTGCAGTGTGAGCATCATAAACATCAGTTTGGGAAATTGCCAGTGACAAATGAAATTTTGTTCCAAAGGAATGAAACTTTGCGTTAGAAACATGAATGAATTTCTCTTATGTATGCTAAGTTTTCCTTTCACATTGTTTTTAACGGTTGGTGATATGGTTAAGGTGCTCCATCTAAATTCACCTTGTCTTTTGGTAAAACACACTGACTTTTACAAGAAAAATATGAAAGGAGTTTTTTTTTCACAATAATAAGACAAATTCTAATACTTGAAACTTATGGTTTAGATATATTTTAAGAAAATGAAAAAGGTCTTTTTTTTTTTTTTTAAACTTTATAGCCTTGCTGATGCATGGGAAAATGATATGGGAGTTCATCCTTTAAAGTTTCCATCAGAAACGTGTTTGGAATTACTACTAATGCTGGGTTTGAGCACCGCATCTCTTCCGCCTTCGCTTCGATGCATGAACTCTTTTCAGGTAAGGAATAGGTGCTATTTCAGTATAAAGGTGTTACTTTTAGGAGAAAGAGAGATTCCTGGGGCCCATAAACCCTTTCAGAGTAAAGATTTATATTCTGTGGTTACATGACTCTCCATTATATTAAATATAGCAATGGATGACTTCTTGTAGTGCTCAGTTTCTTTCAATTGTATTAAATTTACATCAAGGCAGGAAATGTCATTGGATCTTTAAACAATGAATCACTATTTAAATTAAATTAGATGTTTAAAGAAATTTCATCAACTTAGGCTGGAGTAGTTAGAATCATTATATAAAATTTTGTTGGCTTAAAAAACAATAAAAATCTTCAGCAAAAAGTAAAGATTTCCAGTGGTGAAAATAAAATTTGGAGTGAAGCATTCGTAGTTTTCTCCAGTGTTCTTCTGTATGTTACTCACAGAAGCACTCACAGTAGTTTTCCTAAGAAAACATTGTTGCAGGCATGTTACATTGTGATATGTATCTATTATGTGTCTGGAGACTAGGATTTTTGCAAATGCAATACACAGGCAACTGAATTCATGATGATATTTTTATGATGCTTCTGTCTTCCCTTGTAGTTACATAATCCATCAGTTGTGTATTGATGCAAATCTAAAGTAACCAGCTGTTGAGCAGTAAGTGTAACTGAATCTGTGTTTGTTTTGACAGCTATAGAAGAATCATTGTCTTAGTGGGACTGAGTGTCCTAAACAGTTTGTAACATGAAATCAGGTAGCTTTTGTTTGCCCATACTTCCTATTTTAAGTTAAGGCCTGTTTAATTAGTGTTCCTGAGTTATGTTTACTGAAAAATAATGTTATTGTAGAATTTTGGAGGCAGAAAGAACATGGTCATAAGCCAAAATCAAGTAATAGATTTTAGTGGAGTTACACTGATGTACAACTGCTGAAAACTCCTCTAGATGTTAGGAAATAAGTATGCACCTGTATTGTCTACTCGCTTTGTGTCTTGTGAGCTTGGAAACGGGGGATCTGTGTATAGTAAACATTTGGGTATGACAGCAGCCATTGATTGTTTCAACATGTTATTTTAATACCCAAGGAGAGAATTGTTATTCTGTTGTACATTCAGAGGCCATAAAATTGAAGAATCTCCTGGATACCAACACAGTGAGATTGCAACAATTAGTAATTTCAAGAATTGGCCAGTGCTAGTTATCCATACAGTTGAATGGTCTGTATATTTCCTATTAAGAAATCAACATTTTTGTTGTCTAATCCAGCAGGATGTATTTCTTGTCCATTACATTGCCAGTAATCTGTGGTAAAATCTTCTCTGCTTTACACGATAGATTAAATAGGAGTCTCTTCATGTATGCCAAAGCTGTATGTCCTACAGTGTTTCTGTATGCACTCAGTCCCAGGTTGTGCATTCAGGATTCCCTTTAATTTGTGTGTTGGGGTAGAGGTAGGAAAGTGATAAATGGCTGTCAAGTATGAAGTCAGGTATGAATAAGTAAGCTCAGGAAGGGTTTTTTCTTGGAGTACACAGAATATCAGAGTTTTCTTTTTCCTTGTCGTTCACTCCATGATTGTGCTTGATTGCTCCTGGGTCATTTTAGCTTTGTGAGGCTGTCTCTGTAAAGGAACTGTCACCCTAGAGGCACATGTGCAGAGCCTGGAATTGAGCCAGGCATAGGGTTATGTCAGCTGTGGCGTGGGAAAGCCTCATGCATCCCCTGGAAACCCTCTGACTATGGCCTTTCAGCCCCAGATTTCCGTGGAACAGATGAAGACAAACGTCACAGTGCTTTGCTAAACCAAAGGGAATGGTGTCTTCCAGCACCAGCCTGTGCAGATTGTGGTTTGCCCACCTGTGTGCCAGAGTTGGTGATGTGACAATGTCTAGTCTTGGTTGCAAACAGAATTTCAGGCTGAAGATACTATATTTTGAGGTGATTCCCAGGGTCTGTGCTTTTATAGCAACACACAAGGTAAAAATTCATAGTTTTTGAAAGGCCCAAGTTCTGAAACCTGCTCTGCTAAGGTAATATTATATTCTGCCAAGTGGGAGGAAAGGAAGATGGCTTTTTGATAAACTTCTGTGACTCCAACTGTCATTCTCCTTGCCAGAAAGTCAATATCACCAAGTATTTGTCCTAGAGGGCAAACACTGTCCAGGAAAATATTGGTTTGTTTATTTTTATCCTTGCAAACCTTGTTTTGATCTCAGTTTGTGAATCCAAACAAAGTTTGCCCAAGCTTTTCACTGATGCTTTACAGTGGTCTGTCAGCCTCAGAATTTTTTTTTTTCTGGCTTGTTTCATTCTACTCGTGTTCACTTTCTGTACAGCAAATATTAGAATTACTAGTCCTAGTTTTTCTGTATTTTTATTGGGAAAAGTTGGAAAGATCTGCAGAGAGCTTGAATAATGATATTTAACTGTGCTGTTTCCTGAGCGTAAGATCCGTCTTCATCCAAAATAGTGAAGATTGTGAGTCAAACAGGGAGTAACAAAAGGACACTAATTGAAAACTGATATTTCATGTATCTTACTGGAGTAATAGCAAAACAAAAACTAGTTTTGTTTTATTTTGGTTTAGACATATTTCTGGCAGTAGCCTAGAAAAAAATTGAAACATTGTAATTCTGTATTACAGTAAAACTATTTGAACTGAAAATAATTGCAGAGTTTCCTGGTATGACACATACCAGCTGTATTTGTGATGATCTAAAAGTTACAGTTTAACATCTGATACCATGTCAGTATAGCTTTTAAAAAGCCTATTGTTTTAAATTAGGTAACCAAAAATGATGTCAACCACACCCATGTTTTTGAAAATGTATTTTCTCTCTCAATTATATTACAATACTGCCAAAATTTTAGTCAATATACATATGCATTGGATGTAATAAGCACACAAAGGAAATGCTTAGTTGCTAATAATCTGTAATAAACTCTGTTCTGCCTTGTGCTCCAGAACTGCTCTCTGGGACTAGCTTAGCGGACTCCTTATCTGTGCCGAGACATAAATTACATTTTATTTTCCAATGGTGTGCTACTGCTTAGTAACATAATATTTGAAATCACTTTTCAATTCCGTTTTGACCCTGTAAAGATCTTTCATTGTGATTTATGTAGCTGGAGGAGCCTGGAAGAGAGCAGCAGCAGAAGAGTATTTTACATAGCTCTCTGCTGAGTTTAAGGTGCTCACTGCAGCCAACTTTTAAGCTTCCCAGTCTGTTGATTCTAGTTTTTAGATTGTCTTTGGGTCATCTCTCATTTCACCTGTGGAATTGCATTGACATTTTTCTGGTGTACTGTAGAGAGTTAAATCTTGGGAAGCTTGAGCCTGGAAACTGAGGGACCAAAGTGGACAGATCACTTCTTGCTGGTAGATCGCTGCCCCCAGGTTTACTGGAGAACATGTTTTTTTCAGCCCTGATTTGTTCTATCCCAGGCTTGTAATCCCTCACCCATACTTAGGATGTCTCAGGTCAAGGGAATAGGATTGAATGAGGCACTTGATACTTATCCTGGAGCAATGAAAAAAACAGTAAGAAGAAAGAGAGTAGTTTGATACTAGAAGATTAATTTTGTTTTAGATTGCTTTTGCTCTGAGCGTTGTTTTGCCACTTTTGCTTCAGCTCCATTACTCTGCAGAGAAAGCTGTGTTACCTTATTACACTCTTAATCTCTATGGCTCTCTACCCTCCTGAGCTGTCAGCCCTTTGTTTTAGGAATGGTTGAGCTTTACTTAGTGTATTATTCTTAATACTTGCAAACACTTGTAGCTAGCACTCACTTGAGTTATCGTGTACTTTATCACAGAACTGCTCAGCTGCTACTTCTCAGCACGGTCTGGGAGGATGTTTTGGTATTTTAGAGCCTACGGCACAAAACAGTTAACACAAGGAGGTGCTTTAAAGTGACAAGTAATCTCTGATGTGTTTTTCTAACCTTATCTCGTCTTTCTCTGAGTTCAAGCACAGTAAACAGAAAATGTCCTAGATATTGAATTTTTATGATGATAAATGAGGCTGTTGAGCAAATTTTATCTCACTGCTGTTATTGTGGGAAACCACAATAGTGGTACTTCCCCTCTCAAGGCGCTATTCATAAGGCCACAGACAGTAACAACAGTTTTAGAGTTAAACAGATTATGGTTTTATTTTTACTTTTACAGTTGCATGAAATTGAAAGAAGATTGCGATTAAGAACTTCTGAGCCATTTCAAAATTTCATTTCAAATAGCTCTTGATAGTCTTTGGAGCTGCACCCAGCGCCACAGGTAGCTTTCATCACACTGTCTGCTTTGGTTGAGAAATGAAGCCAGTGTTTAAGAAAAAGCAAAAAATGTTCATTCTACCATTGCAGTAAGAATTGCTACCAGCGTCTCTGAAAGGAAAACTCATTTGCAGTTATTTTGCTTTCAAAAAAATGAGGAAAACAGAGGTTTCTCATAAAACAGCCTGTTCTCTGTCATTTAAGTTGTCATTTAAAGTCTCTTAATAAAGTACAGAAAGCTTGCTAAAGGCAACAGGTTTAGTGATATAGACGACAAGTTGCTCAGAAAACATAAGAATGAACAAATACAGTATTCATTATAGTTTAATGGCTCTAGCGTATGAGTTTCTAAAGACTCATGAAAAGCAAAATGTAAAATTACTGCTGTCTCTCAGGTCTGTGCATGGTCCAAACTAAAGTATCCCTTGATATTTGGTGTTTTTTAATATTGATACATATATTTTTATGTGCGTCTATATACATAAAAAACACTTTCAAAATCATTTATGAGAAGAAGTAGTTAGCTGCAGATAGGGAACACCTGCAGATGCTCCTGTGTTTTCTGACAATCCTTTTTGAAGCTAACAGCTGAGTAAAATTTAGGAAAATCAGCTCAGTTTAGCTCAGCTCAGTTTAGCCCAGCTCAGCTCAGCTCAGCTCCTCCATTTGTTCTGGGCATTTGGAGCTGGGGAAGATGCACAGATTATTTAAGATGGATTCCCCTCCCTTGGAGCACTGTCAAACAGGAACAAAGACAGGACAGAGATCTACTCTGGTTCAAAATTATATGTGCCATAGTCATATAAGAAATGAAAATCTCAAGAGTGAAGGAATGGCTTTCAAAATATTGCGCCTTTTATTAAACTATGCCAGAAAGGAAAAATACATAACTCAATTTATGCAGTAAAATAGCTTCTTATCTTTTTAAACATTTTAAAAACCACACACCATTATTTGCCTACTAAGGACCTCCCTCAAAATGAATTATAGATCTGAATATATATATTCTGTAATATTTCACAGACAAAGGATGGCTTCCTAAATACTGCAGGAATTTTTTTGACCATTAAGGGGATTTTTTAAATGTTTCTCTGAAGCTTGACAAAGTTTATGTCTCTGAAACATCTGAATGAACATTGACAGTAGTACGGAGCAACGACTGCAAGTACATTTCAGTCTCTGTTGAAATAACATAATTTTTGTTTCCCTTAACTGACAGGTTTTACATAATGTAAACTACAGTGAGCAAACCCAGTGTAGTTAGTGTCAGGCTCTTTTGGCTGCTCCTGTTTTCCCCAAAATAACGGTGTTTCAATTTTTGTGGATTAATTAGTATAAAAGTGCCTACTATGTGCTTTTTCCAGTTTTGACTAACTCTGATAGATTGCCAGGATGACATAGGATTTATTTTCTGGTTTAATTGTGATCATTATATGTAAGTTTTTAAGTTCAATTTAAAACAATTTATTTTAAGTAGGAAATAAGTCCCCAAGCCTTGTATATGAAAGCAGATGTAGTTTTGTAAAATATGCATAGAAATATTTCATTGACTTTAAAATAAAAGAGGTTATAACATGTATATATGGGAGTTTTTTTATGTTTGTGTGCATTTACCAAGAGCTATAATAAATGTATTGAAATGCTGCAGAGTAATTTGGAAAAAATTATAAAACTGTATTGAACAGATGCTGACAAGCAAATGGTATTACGAGAGTTACTGTTTCAAAGACAAATCTGAATATTTCTTTGCAGAATTATAGAGATTTCTATGTTCAGTTAAGAGGAGTTTTTTTGTCTGGTGGTTAATCGTCCCATGTTAAGTTGATTTATATTATGCGACTCAGGTTATCTTACTTGGTGTTCACTGTAAACTGTCTTTTAAAAGTAGCTCTGAAGTGTTCAGGCATATTTCTTGGACACTGAGATTATCCATTTCTTTTAACATCAACTCTTGGGGCCTCAAGCTGAGATGGAACAATTTTTTTATTGAACTATAATTAGTATTTTAAGTCCTTGTTGAACGTGCACCAAAAATTTTACATACTGATTCTGCATAAACTTTATTAAAGCATAATGTCTCCCAGCTGAGAACTGTTCAGCTCTGCATATGCAGGAGCTTATTCAGCGATGACCTGTATGTCCTTATGTGCCCCCATATGACTCACCCATATCTGTAGCACAGGCTCTTATTTCTAGGCTAGGGTTTTGTTATATCTGGGGCTGCTTTGGATATGCTGATGAGAAGGTAATATCTTATCTGATATGTGACATGGCTACATTTCCTCCAGTGGACAGGAGCTACCCATTTATATTGGCCTGAAACAGAACAAAATCAATCATGTACAAACCTAAACTGAAGCTATGAATGGGAAAAATGCAACCTGAGCTTACTTGTGAAAACACAAAATTTTGTCGTTACTTTAGTGTTCAGTTGTGGAGAATCAGGACCTTGACAGCAGTGGCCTTGACCTGAATTTCAAAATTTGTTGTCGTTTTCTCGGAAGAGGTAAATGCTTCTTTTCTTCCAAGGAGGTTCTCCAGTAGAGAAGTCAGAGAGAGCGAACATGGGCATATCCTAAACACAAGTAGATTTAATTACAAAAAACACATGAACTCCAAATGAGAAGCAGTGAACATGTAGCACACAGTCAAGTGCCTTCTCTGAAAATACAGTCTCCCACTGCTTGAGAGGGAAGATCTGCCAGAGGAACAACTTGTTTGTGTGCAATTCCCTTTGCATAGAATATGGCGAAAGCCACCTGTTACATAAGCATCTGGTAATACATTTCAAAGCAGTTTTCTTAGAAAAGAAGTTCAAATATGTCATTGTAGTAGTTTGACCCTGGCTGAATGCCAGCTGCCCACCAAAGCTGCTCTATCACTTCCCTTCTCAGCTGAGCAGGGAAGAAAAACAAATGAGCAGCTCATGAGTCAACGGTAAGGATAGGGAGAGATCATTCACCAATTGCTGTCATGGGCAAAACAGATTTGACTTGGAGAAATTAGTTGAATTTGTTAACAATCAAATCAGAGCAGGATAATGAGAAGTAAACCAAATCTTAAAAACGCTTGCCCCCTACTCCTCCCTTCTCATGTTTAACTTTGTTCTCAATTGTCTACCACCTCCTCCCAGCAGTGCAGGAATATGGGGAATGGAGGCCGTGGTCAGTTCCATCACACGTTATCTCTGCTGCTCCTTCTTCCTCAGGCAGAGGACTCTCACACTTTTCCCGTTCTCCTGTGTGGGTTCCCCCTCATGGAAGACAGTTCTCCATGAACTTCTCCAACATGGGTCTGTCTCACAGTCTGCGGTTCTTCATGAACTGTTCCTTCCATGGGGTGCAGTTCTTCGGGAACAGGCTGCTCCAGTATGTGACCCTCATGGGGTCACAAGTCCTGCCAGCAAAGCTGCTCCTGCATGGGCTCCTGTCTCCATGGATCTACAGGTCCTGCTAGGAGCCTGCTCCAATGCAGGCTTCCCATGGGGTCACAGCATCCTTCAGGCATCCACTGCTGTGGGAGGGGTTCCTCTGTGGGCTGCAGGGGAATGTCTGCTCCAGCATGGACCTCTGTGGGCTGCAGGGAAACATATCTCACCACTGTCTTCATCACAGGCTGGAGGGGAATGTCTGGGAAGACCTCCTCCCTCTTCTTCTTCACTGACCTTGGTGTCTGCACAGTTGTTGCTCTAATATAGTCTCATTTCTCCCTCCAGCTGTTGTTCTACCTCTTCTTAAATCTGTTATCCCCAAGACACTACCAACCGTTGTTCATAGGCTTGGCCTTGGCAAATGGTACATTTGTCCTGGGGCTGGCTGGCATTTGTATCTGTTGAACACAGGGGAAGTTCTAGCAGTTTCTCACAGAAGCCACCCCTGTAGCCCCCTGCTACCAAAACCTTGCTGTGCAAAACCAATACAGTCATTTACCATTTAGATGTGAATGTACACTTAATTGCAGGAATCCAGTTTGGGTGGTCTGGTGCAGCCCATGTATCAACCGCTAGAAAGGGGTGAAGACAGAACTAATTAGGAATCAAAATGCCTGATTGGTGCCACTCTTTTTTTTTTTTCCAGTTTTCATCTATTGGAGCTTTCTGCTTTTCCCAAGTAATTTTGAAATCTGAAAGTGTAGCTGTTACGTTGTAATTATTGAGTAGTTGTGTAGGTAATATACTGCGAAACACAAACTGAGAGTTTGTCTTCTTTATCAACAGACACCATCCTGCAAGTGTGTTATGGAAAAGACAAATTCTCTTGTTTTGTATACCTGGATATATACATCAAAAAGAGTCTTATGGGAGGTCTGATACACTTCTAGAACATCCATTTCTGTTTATTAACTGAGGCTGTTGCCTTTGTGACCGAGAAACAAGCTGTGCTCAAAAGATATATTTAGCCCTGTGCACAACCAAATATTGCAATATATATTCAACATGATTTGTATAGGGCTGCTTCCCTCCAAAACCTTGGCATCTCTAAGTTAGTCTTAGCTCTATCCAGATTATAATTAAAAGCATGATTTATGTGAGGTGTAAGCATCAAGGCCATAGCTAAAAATTTACAGAAATCAGGTTATCAGCTACGTAGAGCTCTGTTGCTTTGCACATAATGCTGAGTCATTGGACAACAATGATTCTATAATGGAAATTTATCTTAAAATTTCATGTTGTTATGCTGTGTGTTTGGTGAATGCGTGTTATTATGGAAAGCTACAACATTGTTCATTTCCATTAAGAGTCTGGATGGAAGCTCTGAAGCTACTTATGAAATCATGAAAACTGTACAGAAAAACAGATGTATTTATAAAGGTGCTTCTTAGAAGGTTTAAAAGTGCTTTAAAAATGGATGGATCCAACTCTGTTAGATTTTAGCTGTAGGCTGAAAATATGTATGATGTTATACAGATGACAAAATTTTGAGGGACCCTGAAGGAGGATGTCACTAAATTCTAGCATTTTATTGATAGATAGGTCATTTTACCAAGGCACTTAGAGCAGCTCAGGAGCATTATGTGTTAAAGAGCTGGAAACAGTAACGATGTCTTCAAGGAGACAAATGGACACATATACAGGAGCCTGCAAAACCAGAACATAATAATAGAATCAATGACTTGACTAAGATAAAGTATGTGGTGGACGAAAAGGAAGAGGGTTTCTTTTTATTGTCAGTTGAAAATGAGTCTGGAATGGATCTTTTGGTAAAGAAGTCAGTAATGCCTCCAGTAAGAAACATACAATTTGCCTTCCCTCAGAACTGGAAGTCCATCATTCAGTTGCAATGTCAGTAAAGAGAGCGGTGTGCGCTAAATCTCCGTTCTTAAATCATAGGTCTGTGTTCTGGGGGTGGTGGCTGATGACAAATGGTGGAGCTTGAAAGCTCTTGCTTCTTAAGGAAGAAAACACTAGGTTTGGGTTATAGGAAAGCTAGAATGGGCAGAAATATGACATGGGGAAACAGGTCACATAACTGTCTGTCCAGAGGCAGGGATAGACCTGAAGGGAAGCATAACAGATAAAATGGACCAACTACCCTTTTGGTAGGCTGGTGCTGTTGCCATTGACGTACACCGTAAAGACTGGCCATAAAGAGGACAAAAGTATTTCCATCATCTCTAAGTTGCTTGCTGCTTTGACCAGTAAAAAAGATCAGTTGTGTGAATATTCGTTTGTAATAGCTCCACTGCTTTTGAATTAAGCAAGCTGTTCTATGCATGGGAGTGTGAGGAGGTATCTCGGCCTATGCATTTTATAGAACTTCTGAGACAAGATTTGGAATACTCCTGTGGGAAGAAGAAAGAGAAGGTCAAAAAGGTGTATAAGCATTAACACAACCTACTGAAATAAGGAAACAATTTAGCCTTCAACAGAAAGCTGTTATGCCTTGGCGTGAAACCTGGCAACCATTTAGTAAGATGTGGAAAAACTTGCAGGAATCTGAAGATACTGTAGCTGAGTGAGATCACAGGGAGTGTTGGGTGGGCAGAATGTGATTGCTGTTTGGACTTTTGCCAGAGTTTCTGGTTAATATTTCTTTATCTGTCTCCCAGTAGCTTGACAAGTAAAATGGGAAGTGATTCTGCCTTATGGAAAAAGAAAATTTAAAAAATTATTCCCATATCACTAATGTAAATTATAAAGCATGGTATATAGAGAAAGACTATTTTAAAACACCAGTTCCCAGTCTTCATTATTTTTGTGAGCTGTGGCATTGTGAAGTGATGAAACATCAGGGAGCTGTATTCCTGCTGTTGCTTTTAGTGAGCTTGAGTTTTATAAGGAAAATAGAAGAAAAAAGTAAGTATTAAGCACCTCGACTACATGGAAAATTGTGTTGCCTGCAAACTCGTACAAATGAAGATGTTATTTTAATCTTACTGACTATTTTGGCTGCTCAGTCCACTTCCAAGTTCTTCCAGAGTGCCTGGCATTTCTAAATATGATCCTGAAAATTACTGAACATTGTACTGGTCAGTTAGTCTCACTTTCTGTGATTGGTACCACTGACCCTAGTTCAATAATTATATGCTGCATAGTTCAGTTGAGATAGAAGATTTTCCATCTGTTGATGTTCCAGTCTTTGATAACTTTTTCTATTTTCATATGTCCCACCAAATTAAAAAAAAAAGGCTATTATTGTGTAATGGGGGGTAACTAGCTATCATATTTCTTTTTAACTCACCAGAGAGCTTGCTGCCTACCCTTTATTTCATGTTTTCATACAAAGCCTGTTCCATTTATCATTTGCCAGATTTTCAGAAATTAAATTCTAGAACTGTCTTGTTTTCCTCTTTGTTAACCTCATTGAGTTTTCTGCACTGTTGAGTTTCCATGTTACTTTCTGATTTCTATTGGATACGAATTTATTTTGTTTCCATATAATTTTGGAATAGACAGCCCTGTAGTTCTTACTGCTTTTCACTGGTTAGAAACCAACTTTTAATGCTTACAGTTGGCTACTTGTATTTGCCTCTTTTCAGGTAAGGTGGAAAAACTGAGGCTGGGAGGGTAACAACAGGGCTTTATATTCTACTTTGAAACGAAGTGGAATCAACTTTCCTTCTTAAATTAAAAGAAAAAAAAGGTCTGCTGAACATACAGAAACCTTCATATTTCGGTTTGGATTCTCTACTTCCACAGAAAGGAAATGCATTTTCAGCTATATTTTTATAGAGCGGTAGCTGGTGACTAGTTAAATTAATCAGAAGTGTCTATTCTGCATGATTATCCTAGGGATATATTCCATTAAGTGAATGCTTTTTCTATTTTAAGATGAGATGTAGAATATGACTAAATACTGTCTGTAAAACTTACTGTATTTTGTAAGCTTTTACTCACTTCTTCTACTCTGTATTTCCTACATATTTTTGCCCTCTCATGTAGTGATCTTTCTAAAATCTGGATTTAATCCTGGTAGTAGTGAAGGAGATTAAGAAATTTTTCAGTTTGAAATATTAAACCTAGAGTTCTTTGAGAAGAAATTCAAGAACAAATAAAAATAAATTCACGTGACATCTCACATAGCTAGTAAATCCTCAGGGACTGAAATTTAAACACACAAGTAAATACTAATTTCAAGTAAAGTTTTCTCTGCTCAAGTGTTGATGCTAATGGAGAACTGGAATTTGAGAAGTAGTCCACTGCTCCAACAGTGTACTGAGGTTCTGAACTCTTCTAGGAGACAGGATTCTGGTGAGGCCAAAATTTGATAAGATTTGAAACAAAAGGGAATTTTTGTGTGTGTGAATAAGAATGGTGAGCTTATGTGGCTTAATGATTAGACCAATTTTGAAAGGGCTACTGAGTCTACTGAGTAGAATATTACGGTTTTTTTAAGCCACTTCTGTGTGAGGAGTTTGGAAGGAGACTGTTCTGTCGTTTACCTGGTATTTGGATCATCTTCTGAGGCCTCTAGCATTCAACAAGGTTGTATCCATAACACCAAATTTAGATGAAGCAGAACTCCAATTCCACCTGGAAATTATTGTGTTCCTGGAATTTAGTTAAAATGAACCATCAGAAGTGAGACACTGTTTACGTATTTTTAAGTATAGCTCAGTAGCTGAAGAGACCCTTGGTGACAGTTATTAGCTAATCGTTTTATTTCAGCCTTTCCTGCAAAGGCAAAGCATGTATTCCTGATACAAAACAATGAAGAAGTCAAGTGGGGCTCTTTTCAACACTACTGATAGTGGTTAAAGTACAAACACTTATTAGAGTGCAGTGTCACTGTTGAATTACACTCCTTTCCCAACTCTACATTCAGATAAGTTACAATGCAGCTGAATACCTGATTTAATCTTTGAAAATAATTCTCAGAAGAACCCATAATATTTTTTTACAACAAGGTGATCATCTTGAAGAAGATGCAAGTCACAGAATAAAAAATTTCACATGAAGACATTATCTTAATCTCACATGCTGCTCTGCTTATGCAGAAGTGACTTGCCAGTCCATTTTTAGCCATTCCAATAAAAATTGCCAGTACTTTGGATTACCTAGGGTTTGCATTCAAATGAATAAATACTGAGTGTTTTTGAAAGTTAGGCAATCATTTAGGGTGTCCATCTGAAGACTTAGGAGCTTGTTTCTCATCTTGTAAGCTTAAAAATGCTAGTGATGGTCCCTTAGTAGATATAGCTTTTAATTAGTTTGTGAGGTATTACAGAAATGCACCTGAAGTCTTTGTGGTGATAGCTCAACATTGTAGGCAAGGACTCAAACCTATTGAAGTTAATATAAAAACTCTCCTTGGCTTCAGTGGTGCAGAACTGGCCTGCAAATGAATAAACCAGCCAGCTGGATATATTTTAGAGAAATAATTATTGCAGACTCTCTGAAAGTTCCTCATTAACATTATTGCATGTGAAGCTTGCAAGCAAATGCTTGAAGCTAATCTCTGATAGCTGTTTGTTAGACAAGTGAAGTAATAACTGTGGCTTCTGGTTCATGCAGGGGGTTTTCTGTTGGATTTTTTGTCCTTTCTTTCTTCAGTCAGTATAAATGATTTAAAGACTTCACTCCACTAGATGGGGAGAAGATGCTTATAGGGTAGTTCTTGCTTATACTCTGCAGTTATTGATATAATGTAATATTTCTACACTTGGGTGAGTATAGATTTTGAATAAAAGAATTTAATTAACACAATAAATGTTCCTCATAAGGGGAAAATTCTCTATTTTTATTTCATTAATGCTTCATGCTTACAGCAGTTAACTAATTTAATTTTACTCCTGGTGTTCAAGGTCTGTGCTTTTCTTTCCTCCTTTCTTTCAGTCTTTCTGTCTTTTAAACAGGCTTTGTTTGTGGTTTACAGTTGGGAAGAGAAAATCAGCCAGACATAAAAGAAAGAGAAAAGTGCAAAGCATTTTTTTTCTTTAATTGGACTTTGTGTCATACACAGTGGACATGTGTCTATGACTGTGCATAAAATGTATGTAAGGTGAAAAAATGAGATTTTTTGAATGATCTCTGAGATTTAAAGACTACAAATCCTATTTTAAAAAGTAAGCTAAGGGAAAAAATGAGTTATTTTAAATAATTAAAGGTAGGTAGGATCAATCACATTATAGAAGCAATCCTTACACATACCAACAACCGCGCTCATTTAATTTGGCTTACTAAGGAAATTGAGGGTTTGGGGGATCAAAATCCCTTTTGAGATTTATTTTGTTTGTTTATTTGTGTGTGCAGTACAATAGGATTTTGCATAAAATGGTTTAATTCAGAATACGAAGTGAATGAAATGATGTGGCAAATGTTCAAAATGAATAAAAAATATCTGTTCATATTGCGTGTCAAGCAGTAAGGGTTTTAGTGTGAGAAGTCCAGGAGAATGATTGTTTTTAAAGTTTGAGGCAAATGATTTTTCAGTTTTCTTTCTTTCATTTACTTGATACAGTTGTATTAAATAAAGGTTTTCATGCAGAAATGTTAAGTGCCTGGTTTCAGTCATTGGTAGTTCTCAATATTTATCTTATGAAGCTGGTAAAATTTTTAACAACTTCAGGTTATTTCAGTCAGACTTTAAGGTCATGCTGTGATCCTCAGCTTTGGATCTTGCATATTTCTTACTTGTTCTTGATTATCATCTTTCTACATTTCTACTGATTTATTCTGTTTTTCATTCATTGAACTTTGTGAAGTGCTAAATTATCTTTTTTTTATCATGCAGATAATTTCCCATGTTTCAACAGCATATTTTTTTAGTGGCCTTGCCCTAAGGAAGAAGTTTTAAACAGTATTTTGGAAGTTGTAGAGCAGACCAATATGCTATAATAATTATACTTCAAGAATCCAGAATGATACCTTAAGGCAGCTCCAATGCAAACTTTGTTTATATATACTTGTCCTTGATGGTAACATTGGATTAAAAAAATAAGAAAAAGAATTGAAAGAATACAGAAAATTGATTCTCCTTGAAGATTATTAATGTTTTCTAAAAAGAAGATCAAAATTAACATAAAAATCTCATTGTTAAAGAAATCATACTAGCTTTGTTTTGAATAATAAGATCTTTATCAGTCCAACAAAAGTTCTCATAATAATAAGACCTAATTCTTATTTTCATCTGAAACAAGAAAGTATTCAATGGCAGGAAAACAGACAAAGAAAAAGAAGGGGGGAAAAAAGAAGCTTGAAGAGAATAATATAGATTGCATGGAACCACCAGCTGAAGGACAGACTCATACTATATTGAAATATAGAGAAAAGAGGTTGCAAAGGAGCAGGTAAGGAGAAGAGAAGGCAAGTCAACCAAAACTACAAGATAATGTTTAATTCATAAGTATTTTCTGTGCAGTGTTTGACTACAGTATCTTTCAAGTGAATGAAGGAAGTTGGTATATAAAAGGAAACTTAGGCAGCAAAATGAAGAGGGAATGTGAAACTTGCACTCAAAAAGAGTGGAAAAAGTCCAGCTTTTAGGTTTTACAAAACATTTGAACAGTTTGTCTTCAAGGATGCCTTAATTACTAATCTTTGTTAATTAGCTCGTTCAGTTCAGAAATGCTGCAACAGAAATATATTCACAGAGTCATTGAGGTCAGAAGTGACCTCTTGATATTGTCTAGTCCAACCCCCTGCTAAAGCACAAGTCAGCTAGAGCAGGTTGTCTGGGACCATGCCCAGTTGGGTTTTAGATATCTTCAAGGATGGAGACTCCACAACCACCCTGGGACACCTGTGCCAGTGTTCTACCATCTTTACAGTCAAAAAGTGTTCTGAAGGAATTTCATGCTCTCCAATTTGTGCTTATTGCCCCTAGTCCTGTTAGTGGGCAGTACTGAGAAGAGTCTGGCTCTCCCACCTTCACTCCCTCCCATCAGATATTTTTACACATTGATATGATCCTCCTGGACCTTTTCCAGGCCTAACAGTCTGAGCTATCAACCTCTCTTCATATGAAAGATGCTCCTTCCCATCCCTTAGTCATCTTCATGGCCCATTCTTAGCCCTTATCTCGCTTCAGTAAGTCCATATCTTTCCTGTACTAGCACTCCAGATGTGACCTTGCGAGTGCTGAGTTGAGGTGAAGGATCACATCCTTCAACTTGCTAGCAGCACTTTTCATGATACAGATGTATGTCCACTTTAAGTGTTCCGTTACCCAGTCCTCCCTCACCAAGGGTAAGTCTTCTTCTTACAGATTTGCCTACTGGTCTCAGGGCCCTTGGATTCCTGCAGGCTGATCATATCAGTAAAGACTGAGGCAGAGAGGGCATTGAGTACCTCAGCCTTTCCTTGTCCTTTGTCAGCAGGGCCTCTGGCAATGTGCAGGCTAATGCTGTACTGCTTGTGTCTCATTGAGAATCTGGAAAGAACTGCCTCCTGGCTCACTTGGTTCTCATCTTCTGCTGAAATAGTTGCTGTTCATGGTGATGGCTGTTGTTGCAGTTAATTGTTTAATTAGGGTGAGTAGGGACCCAAAGAAGCTGTTTCTACAGTGTAGGCTTGACTGTACCTGTTAGATGTCACTCAAGATTTCTTCAGTGATGGTTAGGTTGGGAGTGCAAATACTGGTTCAAAAGTAGTCTCTAAATAATCGCATTATCCCAGTCCAATGAGACGAACAGTCCCTAAGTATCCCATACATGTGTGCAGTTAATGTCTTTGACTGGTACCAGTGTTTCAACATCTATTTCATTCTGAAATGGGTCTCATTTCAGCCGGTTATCCAGGGTGCTGCCAAAGCCCATGTGTGAGCTGTGATAAATGAGTACAACTTGCCTCAAAATCCATTTGTGTTTTTTTTCTTGGATCCCTTTTCAGAGTATGATGGGTGGCCTACTTTTGTGCATATGAAATATTATTTTCCTGTTCTTTTGTGACATTATGGGTCTTGTAAACTGTTGCATTGTCTTTTGGAATAGGTGGCATTATTAGGATGGATATTAATTATTTTCAGGCTGCTGATACATCATCTCTGCATGATCTATATTTGTCTCTTGAATGTTCCTCATCTCTAGCTAATTATAGGTGGTCTTGAGGGAATCAGCTTCCTAAGTTAAATAGACTAGTGTAACACACAGAGTGTTTCTGAAGTGTGTTCAGATGATTCATGTCACCTTCTTGCACTTTCGGAACCAGATTTTTTTGCAGTTCTGTGGTGAGCACACACTAATGCCTCTACCTACTCTCCCATTTGGGAACACGGTCCCCAAATCCCCTTGGTCTGAAAACATGTAAATTCCTTTCTCTTCTGTTTTCAGTTTTGTGGAGCAAACTTGTTATTTTGTTTCCGCTTTAAGAAATGTAATTTTTTTGTGTCTTTTTGCTGTCAGTTAATGTTTTTCCTCTGCTCTATCCATTGCATTTTTTTAAAAAACAGCTTTAAGCTCTTCAGCAGATTCTGTGATTACTGTTACATCAGTTATCTGAAACTGAGAAGGGGAAGAGCGTTTTTTTCTGGTTGCCTATTTTGCTTATCTAAAAAAGTCTCCATCTTTTTTCCTTTCTTTCTCTTCCCTCCACCTGCCAGCCCCTGAAAATTGGAAACATGAGAGGTCTTGTCTGAGCATTGGATTAAGAGCCAGGAAATCCTTACTCTTTCTTTCCATGACTCACTGTGTGTGTGTCCTTGGGCAATCTGTTAATAGTAACAGATAAAAGCTGTGCATGGCTTTTGGCTGAAAAATTAAAAGCGCGGTGCATGATCCAAGGAGATTATTTCAAATTTAAATCAAAGCATGGCAAAAGTGGACAGGAAAGAAAGGCTGCAGAAGATGACTACTGGGGGAACAGTTTGTTTATGAGCTGCATAAAATGGCTGTGAAGGGAGATGGCTGTTGCTTACAGTAATTTCTTTCTTGTTGAATCCTTTGATTCCATCACATTGCAGGGATATGCTGAGGTAGTAGATGCACACACATCCCTCAGTTTCAGAGCAGGTATGTTCTTATTTAAAAAGTAGATAAATAAGAGTGATGGAAGAGGAGTGGGTGCACTGTTCAATAGGTAAACCTGCACTGTTCAGTACATAAACCTGTAAATCATAGCACTCTGAGGGTTTTCTTGGAAGATTGGTTTGGTAATTGTGTTTAAATGTGTGTAAATGCCTGAGGTTTTTCTGTTTCCTTGCTTTACTTTTTTCACATTTCACATCTTTAAGGATGTGAACTCTTCCTCACAGTTTAGTACAAGTAACAGTAATCTTTGGAGAGAGTAAAGGTTTGGGTTTTCTAGACAGTGTCACTTGGAGGCCTGGGAAGACAAATGGAATCATTTACCCGTATTTCCCATGATAAATCAGACATGAAAATAACTTACAAAAGCAACAATACAATATAATAGAGAAAGCTGCCTTCTGTACTGCTTATGTGACTTTTATGTACAAGGCTGAATACCGTGAAAAGCTCTTTATAGAACATGCTACTTTCAGAGTGTATTTGCAGACGTTTTAATACCATATTCATTCATTGTTCTTTCACATGACGTTGCCTATACATGTATTTTGACTATTTTAATGCATTAGCTCCCATTGCTGTGGTGTTGAGGGCTGCAGTTTTATATTCAGCAGCAACCTATTTAATCTAGTTTGAGCCCTTCCATCTTGTTCAGAGAGCCCATGTAACCTTGTCACTTCTACTCCTTTGGCATTATCCAGTGACGATACCACTGTGCCAACACAGTGAGGAGGATGTTTGGAAGACGTTTTGCTTATTGCTTAACCTTCCACCAAAGAAATGCATACTTCTGTGGTGAAATACGTTAGTGAAGGCTACTAAGGTTCTTGTATAATCTTTGGTATTTTATTTGGTGAGGAAAAAAGGTTGTGCTTGGAATGAGTGTTTGGACTTGAA
The DNA here is from genome assembly GCF_003945725.1 of Corapipo altera. NCBI lineage: Eukaryota > Metazoa > Chordata > Aves > Passeriformes > Pipridae > Corapipo > Corapipo altera. The sequence continues at coordinate 10,899,341 of NW_020884890.1, read as the reverse complement.
TTATTAAATACGTATGTATTTTTTTTCCTGTTTTTGAATAGTCATGGTTTATTGAGAAGAAATATATTAGGGTTCTGAGATTCAGAATCTTCTGGTGATGCTATGGTATGCAAAAGGTCATTGTTTCAAAAGGTCAGTGCTGCCCCTGCAGTGGAGGTTGCTGTCCTGATACCAGAGAGTGTGGTCAGTCTGACCTCTGCTTGAGAGTGTTAACTTGCATTTCCCACTGTTGCTGCTCTTTTAACATGCTGGGATAGGAATCTGATGAAAAGACTCTTTCAGAAAGGGTTTAGCTCTGTATCCTGTGCTGTCAGATGTTTGTCCTAGCCTTTGCGATCAGTTTTTTATCCCACAGACTTGCAGTATTTTTTGTAGTTTATAGCTAGGACCACATGGAATTCTTGTGTTTCATTAAATTTCGTCCCCTGCTATCACAGATGTCATATATCATCAATTAGACAAGCTCCAACTTAAACTCTCTTTGGTTCTTTGTACAGCCCTTCCTTTTGGAAGGCCAATTCATTTTCTTATGGTGCCTTCAGAAATTACCATTAATTGATGTATTCATCAAAATTTTCCAGTTTTGCCCTGATAGAGAGTAAGTATTTAAAAACGTCTGATGCCTGTCAGGAGCACCCATAAGCCATTTATTAGTCTAGATTTGACTCCCATAAGCACTTCACCACATGAATAATTGCCTCCGTTGGACAATAGAGCTGTTCCAATGTGTGTATGGAATCAATGATACAGGCCTAAGTTCAGCTTCTGAATAACCATGTTCTTGTTGATGAAATCATCAGAATCAAAAGGACATGGGAATTTGTCTCAGGTCAAAATTGTTTTCTTCAGTATTATTTTCAAGGAGATAATTCTCTGTCATCAGTCATTTTAAAACCTTTCTTACTGTCTTGCTAATTTAATAGACTTTTCTCTCATGGGTGACTGCTGACAAGAAATACTTGGAAAGGATGCAACTTAAATGTACTGAAGTCAAAGTTAATTGTATTAAACCTTCTTAAAATGCAAGAATCATATAATACCAGGAAAAAAACCCATCTAGCATGCAGAAATTACATTACTACATTTCTTCCATCAGTTGTTCTACGGGCAAGCTTTTCCATAGGGAAAGACATAAGAGACTTCAATATAGTCTAGACAACCATTTTAGTAACTTATGAGATCCTCAGTCTAACTTTTGACTTTTGAGGTTCAACCGTGCTGAGAATTCCCAGAGCTGAGGACTCGTGCTGCCCGTGGAGAGCCTTCCCAGTATTTCCATAGTTAAATTTTATTAATTTAGTACATCATGTCCTACTCTTATAAGACACCGTCTGGAGTATGGCAATAAACAAAGTAATAATAAACCTCATACATCTTGCAACACCTACTCCCCCTTAAGTCTTTGCTTTTAAAAGTCTTTGCTTCATTTACTTTTACTTTGTAGGAAATTAATAGTATAGCTTGATGCAAAGAGGTTTAACTTGCAGGATAGGTGTTTGAGCACAGTCTGCTTTCAAAAAAAAAAACCACTTGAGAGATTTTATCTTCAATTATCTTATTGTTGAGGGAAAAGTATTCTAAAAATGGTAAATATTGTATTTTCTTATGAAGCTTCAAGGTCAAGAACTATTCTTTTTGCCAAGAAAACATCTGTCTTCATGAGTTTGAGCCTTGAAATGGATGGTTTCAGCTTTTGTTCTGATTGCAGCTGGCAAAATAATGTATTCAATCCCTAGAAATAAAAACCAGTTTGACCTAGTAATGGTTGTAGGGATCTTAGAGTCCAGAAATTCACACTGTAAAAATACCTGATATAATTTAGGAGCTCAGATCTTACCAAGAGTGGCCTTAAACTCCGACAGCCTTTAGAGGCTTTGAAAATGTTTTATTACCCAACCAGTATTATTGAATGCCTGGCCTTTTAATAGGTATCATGAGATTGTACAAGAATGGCATGACCTGGAACCTAAGGGCCACCCTGCTCAAACTCTGTTCCCCTGGGCATGAGTCATAGGAAGCAAAGACATTTTCCTAAATATCTCTTAGTTGCTGTGACTTTATGTTTTCTTCTGCCCGTCTCTCTATTTCACAGGATACAAATGAATGCCTAATATAAATTATTTTTTTCCTTCATCTTCTTAGTTAGCACTTTTATTACAGCCATATCATCTTCTAAACACCTGTTCCTGTTTTAACTCAATTCTAATCTCTTGCCAAAAGCAGAGCTCTGATAGGAATGCAGTAGTCCCAATAAAGTGTTAAAAATAAAATAGTAGTTGATACTTAAATACCCATTTATATACACAAACAAATTAATCCTCATACCTCATGCAGGGATGTATTTATTCTCATTCCAGTTTTAACTACCAGGAAGCAAAGAGAATTTAGGCAGCTAATTTTTCAAACTTGCTTTTTTTCCATAAAGTTTTCAAAAGATAACCTAATAAAGACATATCTTCATCCTATCTAGTTTCAAAATATTACTTAACAGTGCCACATCCTCGTTTAATCTCCTCTACCTCATTTTTTTGAGTTATGGTAGATTTGGCTGTTTGGGCCATATGAATTGCATGTAAATGTGAACATATAACCAAATACCTCTGATTAGAAAATATCATTTATTTCTGTTCTCTAATTCATCCATTCTATATCATGCTCACTCTGCCTTCTCCCCACATCTTACTATTATTTCAAATCATATGGCAGGTAGTGTTTGGGTTTGGCATGTTGAGAAATGGATGTGCACACAGGAGATGGCCATGTCTTACACTGTGGCAATATTGCATACATGACAAGATATCCCAGCAGTTTCAACATGACATCATAGTGTGCTCTGCTCATGTAACATATGCTAAGGGAGACTCTTACAAACCCAGTTTAATCTGTGTACTGGTTTCTGTGACATAACTAACTATAAACATTTTAGGAAATGAAGATGATAGACCATTTCTTAGCTTTCAGGGTTTGGTAGATTTTCTTTTTATGTATAAATCTAATGGTTTAAAGACAAAAGCAAAATTAAACTGCAATTTCTCCTTCCAGGCAATCAGCAAGTAGAATATTAACCAGAAGTGGTTGACTTGTTTCTTCACAGCCTCTTTGTTTGTAAAGCACCTTACCACAGTAGTTTTAATATAGCTTTTCCTGACAGTCAGTATGAAGACAGAGCAGGTGACCTTTGGTGCTGCTCTATAATTTCTTATGTCAGTTTTACCTGTCTTTTGGGGTTTTATATAGCATTTTGGTGTAAGAGATGAGAAGGTTGTCTTATGACTGGCTTCATACAGACTCTGAACAGGTACCTAAATTTGGACAAAGAGAAAAAGACTGATTTTCATTTAATTAAAATTCAAAGATGCATTGACCTACAACATTAATATCTAATGTCTCTAGTGTCTTGCCAGTGCTGAATCTTGCAGGTAACTGTATTGCTATTACATTGAGAGTTATGGAGAGTGTGAGGGAAACCCAAATAATTTCTTTAGTTGATGCTTGTGTGATAGCCTTGATAATGCATCACACCAGTTACATCTGTTTTATTTAGTGCAAATGCTTGCACTAAAAACTTCAGTTTTTAGCAAGATATACTGTGTTCTCCTCCTTTTTTCTTATGTTTCCAGTTCAATTCCTTATTCTCTTTAGTTTTCTACCATTTCTGCTTCTAAAATTGAAATAATCTTAGCCTACTCTTTTTTCCTATAATGGGCAGAGGAGCTGGGGGGAGAAAAAGATAAGAAACACAAGCAAGAAACTGGTATCTCCAGCCGGGCTCTGAAGGGGATTCTGGCTTGCAGATTTTATCTGATGCTGCAACTGGGAAACAAAAAACTATTTCTGTAGTAATATTTCTTTTCCTGGAGAAACTGTGAGAAAGACTGCATGGTGACTTTATCTCCTACTGTAGTATACGTGACATAGTACAGACTGGTGGTAAATCCTGATAGAAGGTGTGTTGTGTGGGTTTAAGGGAGAAGGATTGATTGGAGTGAGAAGAAAATGTTAGAGGTAGTGGTTAAAAATAGGAGAAAGAAGATTATAGTTACTGTGGTGAATGGTTCAGTAATAGGGAATAATAGAGAAAATGTTAGTTTATGGTGAAGGGATCATTTGAGCTGGAAAACATAGCTGGTAATAGAAGACTATATTATTCATTTTTCTGTTTTGGATGATGCAGCACTTAAAAGTCACCTTTGTGTTTTAAAGTGTGATATAGTACTTCATGGCTAAAGAGGCAGGAGAAGGAGAGGAAAGGAGACATTTGAGAGCTTAGAATCCAGCTGAGTGTGTTACTGTGTAATAAAGACCTAAAACCAGTACTTCTCTTTCACTTACATTAGCACTTCCCTCTATTTAAGGAGTAATAAGATTGAAATACAGTAACAGGATATTTTGGTGAGATAGGATTCTTCATAAATTATGTTGCAGAGAATACCACAAACGAGCATCTAATTGAGAGCAACAGCCAAGCAAATGTCCAGAACATTACACATCTGGATGAGCCAACATCTAATCAAAGACATAAGTCTTTGCTCTTATCTCACACCTGACATGCGCCATTCTTTATCAGTTTAGTTTTGAGAGAGATGATTCACTGTTAGGGAGAGATTTTGTTGCCACTTAGCCGACCCTATTTATTCCCTCTGGAATTAGGTACAATTCACTTGCTTCATGGTCAAGACAGTTTCTCTGTTCAGACCTGTGGTGATGCATCCCCTCTCATTCCTTGCTTTTTTAAGACACCAGGCTATGTATAGTGCCCTTGTTCAGGGCTTTTTCATTCTTTTTTTCTTTATTGCTGAAATAAGACAAGAGGTATAATTGCTGAATACCACAGCAGTAGCAGTGTGTCATATTTCTTTTCCTGGGAGAGATACAACAGTATTATTGATGCTGGTCAGTTGAAACAGATTCCCAAGAGTGCAGAGTAATCTAGTGGTATGAGGACTGCAAAAACCCAATGAAAGCTTAAACTGATGTTACTTCCAGGAAATCAGCCTGAAGCAAATCCTGCTGTGACAGTAGGAGTGTATGTGAGTGTGAAATGGCCCACTGGAGTGCAGGTCTTCTAAAGGGTGGCAGACTCACCCTTCTCTAATTCAGCCTTGTGCCACACCTTTTGGCAAGGCTGAGAAGTTTTTAGAAGCTGCATCCTATGTTTCCATTTGGGCTGCCAAGCATTAATTTCTTTACATGTCTCTAGCTTTAGAATACAGCCAGCATGCTGTAAATTGACACAGAAGCTTTCAGAGCCTTGTTTAGTTTTTAGCTTGTTGTGTATTTCGCAGTTGCCCATGCATGTATGTGCTTAAAGAAATGTCTTTTCTATAGCAGTTTAAAACCACTTGAACCACTTGATGCGGGAACATATGTGATACTCCAATTGCCTGATTAGTTTGAAGTTTGGCTTGGTAATTACTACAGTAAAACCCAAACATCATCTGGTTGACTAAGACAACCCTGATTTCCATGGAATTTGTAGCCCGATTGGCTTTGTATCAGTAATTACAATGCAACATTAATACCAAGTTACATCCCCCACAATGGTTTACATTCAAGAGAGAAAGTGTATGTAGGACTAACAAAGGTGAATAATACTACTTTTTCTGTGCTTGTCATAATGATGGGGACCACAAGAAGTAACATCTGCAGTGGAAATAAAAATAGTACAGGCTAATGAGGAAGGCTTGGCAGAAAACAAAATAAAGCCATGAAGTTCTGATACTTCTAGATGTAAAGAAATGAAAGATTAATAGCCATCTTATCCTGAAAGAAAACCAACCTAAAAAACTTTTTACTTTTTTTTTCACACAAAGAACTACTTGATCTAAAATTTAAAAAAAATGGTGGTTTTCATATAAAATAAAAACATGCAGAGATTTATATTCTACTGTTTTTGCAAGCTGCTTATGGTTTTCCCTCTAAAGCATTGGCAACTTCAGCACGCAACTGTTATGTTAGGAAAAAGATAGTTTGCAGTACACATGCACAACCTGGGTCTTCAGAGGAATCTCTTACTTTTTCTCATTTATCTCTGTCACATTTCAAATCTAGTTTCGTTCTTATAAGAAATTAATACTTTTAGGAAGGATTACTTGAAAGAATGAGTGCTGATTTATAGACTGGTTTATTTCATAAATCCTGAAGTGACATTACCAGATTGAGAAATCATATTTAAAAGAATAAGTCCATGCTTTGGTTGCAATTAATTTTACTAGCAATTGAATGAAAGGACTCTAATTCTCTTCCTGCTTGGTCATTTTGGTTATATTTATTATTTTCTCTAGCTTGGATAGAAGAATAAAGTAATTTATTAGAGTGATATTCTAAACAGTTTCTTCCACGTTGAAGATTGGGAAGCTGACAGGTGGACAGTGCTTTTTACACTGTACAGTAGAGGACTTGTCTTTCCCCAGCCTTCCCCAAATTCCCTGAGGAATTTGACTCTTCAGATGATAGGTCTGCTGAAGCCAGGTTCTCCCCAACTTTGGTTGCCACCTGTGTTCCTCTGCTTCTTTGGTAGTGTAGCACTGACCAAAAATATATCTCCTCTAAGACCTTAAAGCTGTTTGAAGCAACTTGTCTTTGAGATGTGAAATTCCATGCAGATATATATGCTAAAGAATGACCTTGACCTTCTGTGAGTGAGGTAAGAGTCCTTCAAAAAATGTCTTCTCCTCCACACTCAAATCTGAGCTCTGTAGGCGTTAGTGGGCTGCATTGCAAAGCTGCCATTCCACATGCCTTTATTCCTCAGTGGAATTTGCAGGGTATTTGCTTGTCAGGATAACATAGTTCCACAACATGTGCTTCTGTTGATTTCATTATTGCCATCACCACATAGTCCTGTACAGCACAGTGCTGCTTATGTTTGGCTGAGAAAATATTCTGGATGCATTTTAGTTTCTGTTTCCATTGAAATTCAAGCATACTAGTGATAGTCATGAAGGCTTTTATACTGAAGTATACTTTCTTATTTGATTAAATATTTGAAACTCAGCTTGTCCAAATATATATGTTCAGTCAATCTGAAGTATTGTAGTATTGTTTTAATGACCTTTTCAAGGGACTTGTGTTCACAGAATCACAGAATTAATTGTCTTGGAAAAGACCTCTGAGATCATCGAGTCCAATCTGTGACTGAACACCACTGTGTCAACCAGACCATGGCACTAAGTGCCATGGCCAGCCTTTCCTTAAATACCTCCAGGGAGGGTGCCTCCACCACCTCCCTGGGCAGCCCATTCCAATATCTTATCAACCTTTCTTTGAAGAAATTCCTCCTAATGTCCAACCTAAACCTCCCCTGGTGAAGCTTAAGACTATGTCCTCTTGTCCTTTCATTGGTTGCCTGGGAGAAGAGACCGACCTCCACTTGGCTACAACTTCCTTTCAGGTAGTTGTAAAGAGCAATGAGGTCACCCCTGAGCCTCCTGTTCTCCAGGCTAAACACCCCCAGGTCCCTCAGCTGCTCCTCATAGCACATGTGCTCCAAAACCCTCACCAGCTTTGTTACCCTTCGCTGGACATGTTCCAGCACCTCAGTGTCTTTCTTGTAGTGACAGCCCAGAACTGGGCACAGCACTTGAGGTGTGGCCTCACCAGTGCCAAATACAGAAGGATGATCACTTCCCTAGTCCTGCTGGCCACACTATTCCTGATACAGGCCAGAATGACATTGGCCTTCAGTTGCATTTCTGTTTGAATTAGTAATAATTAATTTAATAGTAAACTATTTAAGACTTACCAGCCTAGTGATATGAAGTTCTGTTGCTATGAGCACAGGCTGATGGTTCCTTGGTTTGCTTAATCCAAAAATGCCAAGGAAGGATAATTACATAAAACACTTTTTCATGTTCTGTTGCATACTCAAAACCAGGCTTCTCAGTGCATGGCATTTAAAGCATCTTAGGAAACTTTCCCTATCTGAGAGAACCCCAAACAATTATTTTTGACATGTCATGATAAGTGGCTGCCATTGATTGACTGTGGAGGGGATATTAGAGCAGCCAAGTCTACTTACATGATCTCTGGTGCCACAGGGAAAACAGGCACCCAGTGACCTAAGGTACAGCTATTATCCAAAGATCTTAGAGTACAGAAAAAAAAAATTAAACATCAGCATAACAGAGGACAACTTTGCCATTGGAATATAGCCAGGGAGCCTGCAGACTACCAGGAGGCTCTCTTAGGGCAAGTATATACTACACGGTCAGATGATTGATGGATTCAATGATCTTGGAGTTCTTTTCCAACCTTAATAATTCTGTGATTCTGTCTCTGGCTCTGCTCATTCTTCAAGTAGTGAATACACTGCCTTCCTGTCCAATTTCCTCTAAAAATGCCTTTGCTTTCTCACAAAGCAGCCCCAGAGATCTAGGGGTAATATGCAACAGCTTGGTAACATTCAAGTCTGGAAAAGACAGCTGCTTTTTTATGGGTCTGTGGATTCAGTGGGAGCAAGTATAAATATAGCAGTTAATGTTCTCTCACGTCTCTGCTCATCTAATGCCATCTGCTTTGTGTCCATTCATTCACACTGGTACCAAAATGTATTTCTGGAACAGGTTATTTGTGCATCAGCAGACTTGATCCCAGATTGTTGGGTGAGAATAAATATATGAACTGTACTGTATGGTTAGGCAGGTGAACTTCTAAGATTTAATGTGGCTGTTTATAATCAGCCGTTGCCAATAGTTGCTAATCCACAGGGTAATGGTAAGAGTCTGCTTCTGGTGGGGGTGCAGGAATGGGAGGAGCACTGTTGCACCTTAGGGAAGACCTTATTCCTCTAACTCTTCCATCCCTTTTTGAGCAGCTGTGGCAACACCAAACTTTGAGAAGAGTTTGTCAGAAATCAAATATTTGTAGATCTGGAACCTACATGTGGTGCAGATGCTTTAATTCCTCCGATTCGCTGATCTATCTTTATGTTACGGGCATAAGAAATGTGTGAGGCAGAGTTATGGCCACCTCTGTCTGTTTATGCACATTGTTCCTCTTATGGTATCGTGCTTTACTAAATATGGGGATAGGGGATATGTAGGATCAGTTATATTCACACAAACACGTTTATATCTGATTCTTTTTTCAAGGTATTCTATGTATCTTGATTGCACTATAATTTGCAATGACCTAAGCAGTTGTACTAGCTATAATTATTAAGGCTTAAACCATAACACTTAGCACTAGCCATAGCTTTTGTGGCTATACAAATCTGTATGTGAATTAGACTGGTCTGAGTCTTTGAGTATATGTTATCTTCCAAATCCAGCTATATATGTGGAAAAAAACCACCGTTCTCAGCTTTTCACTGTCTTTTCCACCAGAGATTAGTCTCTCTCCTGTTATCTGCCAGTGGAATTGTTAATGCAAGCCCTCCCTTTCTTGTTTCCAGGGTAAATAAATTCAGTTAGTGCAGACCAGAGTTTAGTGTATCAGTCTGATTTCACCAGACACTAGGCAGAAAGCTTGAAATGGTGTTTTGTGGGGAGAGAGGAAGGGTAACTTGTAACACAGGGACACCATGGGCCTGTGAGAGTAATGTCATCCAGCACAACTGGATCTAGGAGCAGAGGTCTGCCTACAGCTGTCTGTGCCTTTTTGGGCAGGTTATTCTCTTCCTATGCACGTGGATGGCATGGCATTGCTTGGTTACCTGTCAACCTTGAATGGAAATAGATACAGCATTTGATGTTGATTGTAGGCTGTAGCCGTATTGATACGTAATCAACATTTCCTCTGCAGTCATTCCATCACTCCTGATTTCACACTAGGACATGTGCAGGATTAAACCATGGGTATCTGTTTATGTACAGGTTGTGTGTTGCAGTAGATGTGATTTGAGACAGCCATGTAAGTTGTGTTCTTCTAAAACACAATGTAGCTTTATGAACTGTGTGTGGTAGTGTTTAAAAATTAATCTAATGTTCAAAGACAACAGTAGAATGTCTTTTATACATTTTAGCTTCAGTTTTGAGCTTGGTGGTAGAGTTTTGTTCTTTGTTGTGCAATTAGAAAGAGAAACCAGAGCAGTCATATTTCAGGAAGTATTCATAGATTTAGTAGGTTCAGTTTCTTCTGCTGAAACCAAAGCATACATAACTACTTTCAACCCACTATTTTCCTTTATAATTATTCCAGGAGTAAACAGAAGTACAATTCCCTCTCTGAAGAGAAATTCTCTACCTTGTACATACTTTTGTTTAGCTCTTAGGAGAGACATGCATTGTCTTCAAGAGACACACACAGGGATTTTATGCACCATTCACTTGCTCTCCTTTAAAGAGAATAAAAACTTAAGAACACTTTGAAAGCTTGTGTTATAACATGGGAATGTAACTTTTGGCATATGAGTTATTTCCTGTTTTGTGGAAGTAAGAATCTGACTTCTTTTCTGGTTCTTGTAGGTGATTCAATGATTGAACTACATTGCTTAGCTGAGAAAATTTTCTACTAGTGCTGTGTTTCCTGTGCCATCAGATCCACAAGACATGGCACACACTGAATTTGCAGATTACATTTCTTTAAAGTACATTGTTTTGCTTCCTCCTGTCACGCTCCTGCTTCTCTTACAGCAGTCATCTGCTCTGCCTGCTCACCCAGTGTTACCATTTGGGTAGAAGAGATTTCTTTTCACCAGCTTCTGCCGTGTGGAACCACATTCTTTTATCCCCTGAGTTCATTAGGTCTCCATAGTTTTTAAAATATTTTCTGAAATTACAACTGTTTTCTTTCACCTTTTACTCCTCTGTGTTTGGACATATTTCACTAGACCAGGTTGCCCAAAGCCCCATCCAGTGATGGGACATTCCATCTTTGAGCAACCCATGCCAATGTCTCACCACCTTCACCAAAAAAGAGTTTCCTTATGTCTAAATCAACACTTGATGAAATAAAGTATTATTAAAAGGTTTCACAAAGACAGAAACCTATAACCCCATGGCTACCTTCTTCCTATTGAGGAAAGACTATTGCCAGCCTCTGGTTTTGTAGCTTATATTAAAAGAGTTTTCACCAGCACAGCACTGTTGTTTCACTTATCTCTTTCACTTATACATTTGTGTATAAATACAAAAATGTCACAGTCTCAGAATGGCTGAGGCTGGAGGACAACTCTGGAGGCTGCCCCATCCAACCACACTGCACAGGCAGAGTCAGCCAGAGCTGGATGCCCTGGGCTGTTTGCACTTGAGTTTGAAATATCCAAAAGACAGATGAAGATTGCACAACTTATCTGGACAACGGCGGGAGTAACTGGACAACCTGTTGAGAAGTTTGATTGCTTAAGTACACTCTCTGTCAGGATGCTTTTCTCAATCCTCAGTACCATTCCTATGTACCCTGATGTACTCTGGGATATGCTTAACAGTTAGACATTTTGCACTTACCCATTCACTGCCCAGAGAAGCTGTGGATGCCTCATCCCTGGAAGTGTTCAAAATCAGGCTGAATGGGGCTTTGAGCAATTTGGTCTAGTAGAAGGTTCCCTGCCCATGACAGCGAGGGATTAGAGCTAGATAATCTTTAAGGTCTCTTCCAACCCTAGCCATTTTGTGATTCCATGATTTTCCTGGAAAAGCTAAGAGAGCACAGCTTCTAAAACTGAACATCACAACATGGATTTTTTAACTTGTCCTGACTCTGAGAGATTTTAACAAAGTTGCTGCTGCTTTATTGTTTACTGAAGAAATGATTTTGTAAGATATATCATTTATATGTCTGGTGCTCTGGTGCTCCCTCTGTATTGTTACTTCTAAAAATACTTGAAAATGTTTGTTCATTATCCAGAGGTCTTAGCGGCTTCTGGCTCTGTGGAAAACTAATGGGGTAGAGGGCTGAGATGGACTTGATACTCTGTGATAAAGTAAGATTAAAATCTTCAGAAATAATTGAGAGGAAATGAAAAAACAATGTCTCCTATCATAGAAATATGGATCGTAGAGTGCATAAATCATTCTTAACAGTGGATTAATACTAGCTACCCTGAATGCTTTAAGAAGGGGACAATGTGCTGAGGTAAGGTCAATTAAAAAACTGATTAGAGAACTGACTTTGTTTCTGAATTTAGTGATAAACCTTAGTTTGTAGATGAGATAACTGTTTGACACATTATTTTTCTTTCAAAGTGCACTAGTAGCAGTGAAATACTGGATTTGCAGACTTTGCTGAAATCATTGCTACTAGAGCTGGAAGAGGTCAGTAGTTGTCTGTCTTGCACAGAAAGTATCCTGAAAGATGGAGAACTGGGGGAAAACCACTTAGTCCCACTTTCCCAACCTATTAATTTATTATGTAGAAGATACAGTTTATTGCTGTTCAGAGATGCAACTGCATCTACAGTAACAGTAAAATAAAGAAATATTTTATATGCTTCATATTGAACTTTTGATTAGGTGAAAGTGGTTTGATTTCAGTTGATTTTGGTCTCAAATATTTTCATGGGTTGCAGAGGTTTGTTAAGCAGCATATGATTTCCACATATTATCTTGTTGTTGTTGTTGTTGGCTATGTCAACTGAAGAAGTGATCTAATGTGCTCTTTTTTCATTCACATCAGTAGTAAATATAAATTCAGACAGTAATAAATGATTCTTTTTGTTATTTTTCAATTTATTGGGCAGTCAGAGAACCTGGCAGTCTAGGGAAACATTATGTTGCAAATAATCCTCTCAAAGGAGAGAAAAAGTGTGTTTAATGCATTATAAAATATAGCAAGTAGTCAAGTTAAACAAATATATTCACTCCAATGGTACCTCAAAGCTGTGTAGCAAAGGTGTCTACAACCTCAGGTAGAAAATCTGCTTAAAATTTTGAATCTTGTGTATTGAAATGGTTATTGTTTATCTTGATCTTTCTTTTTCTTCCTTGCAGTGCAAGGACAAATCTCATACCTTTTTAAAGTCAATGTAAGTTTACTTTTTACTTAATTGGTGCCAGGATTTCATCCCTAGCGTGTATGATTCTTCCACATAGGTAAAATTTTACATTTGCTATTAATTATGAATCTGACTCTATTCATCTGAGCAACTAAATCATAAGAAAGGTGGGAAGCATATTGATTTTCATTTTATGTCTTTGATGGTGGGGGCCTTTAGCATGGTGGGTAAATTTCCCTACATGATGAGTAGTCCCTAGCTTTTACGACACCCCTTAGCTGAGCTGACAAAAATGTTTTTGATGTTGCAGCTTACTGTTGGGAAATGCTGATGGAGCTGAATGAAAACACTTAGTGGAAATATGTCAGTGAGATGAGATTTTCATGGGAAAGCAGGCAGACTTTCACCCTGGCCAGCCAGCTGTTTGCTGGCCAGCATTGCCTATAGACGTTTCTGAAAATGTGTATTCCACATGAATCATAAGAATGGTTTGGGTCGGAAGGGACCTTAAAGACCAAATAGTTCCAACTCCCCTGACATGGGCAGAGACACCTTCCACTGGATTGGGTTGCTTAAAGCCCTATCCAACCTGCTCTTGGACACTTCCAGAGATGGAGCATCCACAGCTTCTCTGGGCAACCTGTGCCGGTGTCTCACCACCCTCACAATAAAGGATTTCTTCCTTATATTTAATCTAAGACATGAAAATTCAGGTGAATTTTAGTGCCAGTTTGGAAGCAGAAAAGAATTATTTGGAAATGGGGAAGCTTTAAGGGATCTCAGTTTTGTTATCTGTACAAAGCCTTCCATGTAGTAACGTCGCAGCTTTCTAATAGGTTATTGCTGTTAGTGTTGGAGTAGCAAAAGAGTGTTCAGGAATTGAGATTGCACGGGGTTTTTTTCTATTCTTAACCAAGAATTGTTATTTTCATGTCCCATTTATGCCTTGTGGACATGTTATTTAGACATGGGCCTTTTTACGACTGATTCTCTGAGAAGCCTCTTAGATATGTTAAAAATGCTTTATTTTTTTTCACTCTCTGAAACATACTTTGGGCATAGGATTCAAAATGAATGTTTTAACTCTGTTTTGCCCTTTGTTCTGAACACTCCACTCAGTGATATTTTATGCTTTTATTCAATTCCTTCTGCTTGATCATGTTTCATGCACTCTTTAATCACAGTGTTGAGTAGAGTGGTGATTGAGGGTCAGCTGTGAAAATCCAGAGTGGTAATTGATAGTAATTTGAATCTTCACTTAAGTGACTGTTGAAAGGTCTTGGAGAGAACAAAGGGGAAGTGTTTATCTCACTTTTTTTTTTTTAGTCTGTTTCTCATGGGGTAGGAGAAACAGGTTATATATTTTCAGGAGATGATTGTGTAACCTGGTAGACTTTTTTTTTCTTTCTTTCTTTTTTCTTTTCTTTTGTGCCCTTCTGTGATGGAACCTGTCCATCAGTTTTTCTGTCTTTGTGATCAGCAAAAAATATGTGAAGCAATCTCCTTGGCAGATAAGATCTGGATGTGTGATTGTGTTTCCAGTCAGCTAGCTTAATTTCTGCGTTAGTATCATGCAGGTCCTGAAGAAAGCTAAACCAAAACCAAAACCATACAGGAGAAACTACTGCATGGATGTGACAAAGAACGAATGAGTTGGGACAGCAGAAATCCTGTAGGTCTCTTGTATTTGATAGATCACCTTCCCTCTAAATAGTTTTTACACAGTTGACTTAGTCCACTAAAGAGAAAAGGTACCTCATTTGCTATCTTCTGATCGTATACAAGTATTTGTCTTCTCTCCTAGGGTAGGATTTTGGTTCCTGGTCATTTTAAAATGTAAGGCATTTTTTCTTTATGACTTTGGACTTTTCATTGTGACTTTGGAATCAGGATTTGACTTATAGTGACAGCACTGTTCAAACAGCATTCAGACAGACCAGGGAATGTATCAAAGGTTTAATCTTAACTAGTTTCAAAATACTATTAAATAGCCTTTTAAGTTAGATGAGATGACTACCTTGTGCTTTTTTATTCTGGGGAAAAAAGAAAGTTTTGATACGTAGTTCAGCAACCCTTGCAGTGCTTGAGCAAAAAGAAAGCTTGGGAATTTTTAGGAGACCTACTAGGTGGAAAAGACGTGGGAAAGTAACACTGCTCTCAAGTATAGCCTCTGTTTTCTTATTGCATTAGTGTGTTATTAGGTAAAAATATTATTATAATATATAATTTCTGTTGATACAAAGAAACATCTTTGTTTTACCTGCACTGTAAAGACTAATCAGAATATTGTTTCTGCTTCCTTTTATAGGTTGCCTTTTTGAAGATGTGAAGAATGCATATACAGTTGAAAACTATTGTCAAAGTTATTTTCAGCAGAAATATGTACAGATAACTTCCGGTGATGTGACTTCTAGAAAAAATCCACTGGCAATCCGAAAGAACATGGGTGTGTGGTGTGTATTCTTCATATCTGAATGTGTTTCAAAACCAAAGACAGAGCTGACTTTTGCATCCAGTACATTCTTAGATGTCATTCTAAGAGTGAGTTACCTGTGACTCCTCTGACATCCAGCTGGGATGACTATTATGATGTCTTCGTTGCCAAAACACCTTTATCAGTGTTTGGTAGCAATGTATATGTCCTTAGGAAAGTTCACAACTGTAGCAAATATTTTAAAATATTTAATGTCATGGATACTAATGTAAGTTCTTTATTTTCTGTTTTGGTGAAGTTAGAGGTCCAACTTTAAAACATAAAATCTAGTTTTTGTAAAACTTATATGTTTCTCGTCTATATGGTTTCCACATTAAGGTTTACCTTTCTGCTTGTGAGGGAAGGCAGTTTCTGTATACCTACACCGTATATAAGGTTTTTTTAAACTGACAATGTTTTGGTTACTGGGAATAATTATTCCTTCAACTTCAAAAAAGTGTGTGATGAGTGACTCTGCAGAAACTGCTGGAGGTGAAAGATACTTGTGGAAAGTCAATACAGCTGCTCTGTTGTTCTCTGTTGTGGATGCTCAGCTGCCTTCCATGGGAGTGATAGCATATTTACATGGGACACAGAAGCTGTTACCATTTTGGTTTTGGAGTGGATTATTTGCTTAGTTGCCAGCAAGTTTTGCCTTCCTTTGTGCGGGGAAGCAGGATGGCCCAAGTTCGTAGGCCAAAGATCAGAAAAGAAGTCTCCTGCAATTTTTGCCTCAATTCCTGCTTGTTGGGATGGACTGCTCTTGAGTTAGAAGGAGGTGATCCTTTAATATCTTATCCCAGATATCCCAGACCATTCCAGTGTCTTATTCCATACCTGCCTTGCTTATCTGTAGATTTCCTTAAACAACTGCTCTTGGCAAAATAGTCAGGTACTGGAATGGTTCATCTGACCTAGTGTGACAAGTCTTGTGTTCTCAAAATACATACCAGAAGGTATCCAAATGGGAAAAAAAAAAAAAAAAAAGAGAAGGAGAGAGCCTGTTTATGTAGGCTGGCCTGTTAAAACTCCATCTTTTAACTCTTACAATAAAAAAATGCTACCTTTTTGGAAAGCAGCAATATTTTGGGGAAATGAATTCTGGAGGGAATATTGTTGTTAGATGAGTTTGAAAATGTCTGAATTTCAAGGAAAGTTTACACTCTCTTTACTTATTAAATGATCCTAATGTAAGAAGTGACCCTACAAAGTGTGGAACACCTGAGGTTTACACATCCAAAGACAGGTAGCTGAGGCCTCCCAGCACCCAGTTTGTATATTATTTTTCTGTTATTATTTTAGTTTTCAGTATTAAAGGATGAACAGAATTATTCTGAATGTTGTATTCAGTGACTAAGTTATCTAGCTCCAAGATATTTTGTCCATGCACCAATGTTTAGCCATTTTATGAATAAAATATTTTTTCTAAATTAGTTTACTGTTTGTTTTGCTTAATTTCTGTGACAGTTTCAGCTTCCCAGAGTACGACTGAGCAATTTGCAGAGGAAAGTCATTCATATCACACCGAAATACTCCAACTTTAAAATCTTTTTCAGCCTCTTTAAATGACCCCTTTTATTGTTTTGCATATATGGGGCAATCTTAGGTTAGGGAATATTTGTGCTTTTAAGGTTCAATCTCTGTCATGTCCTGCCCCATTTGGTATCGTGGCCATAAAGAGTTAATTGGCCTCTGGTAACATACATGGTTCCAGAATTATGAGTGCAGACATTCCATTGGAAGTATTTTTTTGGGACAGTGCCCTTCCAGAGATGAAAGACCAATCAACCCAATCCAGCCTGGTCTGTCTCTCACCTCTAGGAGTTAATGGCTCCCATTATGCTACTACAACATCAGCGCTGCATCAGGCTCAGGAAGGAAATCCTGAGAGAGTGCCAAGCCCAGTGTGTGCACTTAAAACATGAAATTTCTTGTCAGCTTGTCCTCTCTATGTATGTTTAAAGCTTTTGCTTATTCTTTTTTACCCTATACATTGGTGAGCAGAGTCTGCCTGGGGTGGAGTTAACATTCTTCATAGCAGCATGTATAGTGCTGCAGTATGGATTTGTGGCTCCAAGCAGTGCTGGTAGCACACCAGTGTTTTGACTGTAGCTGAACCTTTTCTCATTTCCCCCCTATGCTCACCTGTCCCAGTAAACAGGCTGAAGGTGGGCAAGAAGTTAGGAGGGGGGACACAGCAGGAACAGCTGACCTGAATTGGCCAAAGGGATATTCTGTGCCATACGGCATCAAGCATAGCAGAGAAACTGGGGATAGTGGAAGAAAGGGGAGGAGAGGGGTTACTTCCAAGGTGTTGGTTGCTCAGAGAATAGCTGAGCATCATCCTCTTTGTGGGAGGTGATGAGTTACTACCTTTGCATCACTTGGTTTCATTTTTGTTTGGTTGTTTGGATTTTTTTCTCTTTCCTTCACATATTAAACTGTCTTTCAACCTACAGGATTTCTTGCTTTTTTCTTCCTGTTCTCTGCCCCATCGTGCTCATGGAGGAATGAGGGGTGCACGAGCAACTGGATGGGTGCTTAGCTGCTGGCCAGGGTTGATGTACCACAATTGGAAGTAGAATTGTGAAATCACCAAAGGAAAAAGAATAAAAAACTCTGCTCCAGCTGCCCTCCCATTTGGGGGCATTTTTCTGCCCCAGTTTCCCAATGGTCACAGTTATCTGTATCTATGGGAGTGGCAGGGCAAATTGACACACTTGGTGTCATGTTTCCCTTTCCTTGGTTCTAGCTCTGAGACCTCCATTGACATTTAACTATTGAAATTATAGGCAAAATATCAGACCACGTGATATTGTATAATTGATAATTGATAATATAGAATTGGGGTGTTTCCATTTGAAAGTAGATTTCTTTGGCCATGTTTAGAAAAGATCTGGTCTTATGCTTTCCCAGGTACCAGGCACCTGTCCTTAAAAGTGCTTTTTAGATTGCAACAGGCATATAAAAAACATTATTCAGAACTCTGGTTTCTGCAGACAAATTTATTGGTGCTTTTTTTTTCCACCTCCTATTTATTATGTCACCTTTCCTACAGAGCCAGTAGTGGATTAGAGGTGTGAGAGCTTCATTTGACACTTTCTTGCATTCTAAATTCTTTATAAAAGCAAAACTTGGCCTTTTTTATCTTTGCAGTGAACCAGGGGCTCTCATAAAAAATGGACTTAGGTTCAGAAAAACTGTCAAGTTCAACTCAAGGCTTCTTTCTTCACCTTTGCCTATGACTGCTCTTGCCTCCATTTCTCTCCCTGTTGAAGAGTGTAATATTTAGTTTTACTGTTTTCTTGTTGACAGCAGCATTTGGAAAAGTAACGTAAGTACAAAGCATAATTAGGTACTGTGTTATTTTCTTTGCATCCAGAGTTAGTAGTCTAAATATCATGTTTGGATACATCCATAACAGAAAGCTTGTTTCATTTTGAAATGTGCAGACACCATCTCCATGCAGATGGAAAAGCATGCAGCAAGATAGGGACTGGCCTAGCAGCTGTGCTCTTACAAAATATTTGGTCCTTCTTATCGTTTGCCCTCTCTCTCTGGCATTTTGTGTCTGTTACAGTCTGCATTCTTCACTGCAGAAAGTGTCTTAATTTTTGCTTTCTGTAGTGCCAAGCATGGTGTTAGTCCTGAAGTAATAATATTTAATCAACAATGACATCAAGAAGTCCCCAGCTTGCATTAACTGAGATGGATGTGCATCCTTTCATAATGTGCAGTTACCAAATAGTGTATGGCGCAAGAAGAGATTAAAAATGACAGCTTTAATTCTAATATACCGTCAGATTATAAAACTGGCTATTGGTGTGGTGCAGAAAACATGCCTGTCAGACCAGTACTGTACTTGCCATTTGCAACAACAGACAACAATTTTGTTTCTGGCATTAACAGGTCACAGGGCAATTCTATTTGTGTAGGGCTTGCTGCTTCGTTTAAACAAGTTTGACCATTTAACTGGGATAGTTAAATTGGCATACCAAATTGAGTCCCAGTGGGGCTATTTTAATTCCAAAATTAGTGTGACTTTCTAGCTTAGTTTAAATCCCTGCTAGAGTAGGTTAGGATAAACTGAACAATCATAACAAATGAGTTAATCAGAGAGCTGTACTGGTCTTATCCTGTGAGTTGAGTGGCAAGTTCTAGTTTACTGCCATTTTACTTTTCTGTGTAGAGAAACTTTTATATATAAGAAGCAACTTTAATTAAAATTTACAATGGATGATTCTGCTCTCAAACATTCTGGGCTTAAATGCAAATGCTTTTCAGTAATTTTCATTTTGTTTTGCTGCCTAATTTTTCATTCCTCCAGAACATCACTTTGTGGTTACAATTTTAGACTTTGTGTCCTACCATTTCTCTTCTAGCCAACGGTGCTCCATTATAAATGACAGATAGCTTGTTTGAGGTATTGAATTAGCTCATAACTCTCATTCCTTTTGGTTTACCTCCATGGGTTTTCTTGCTACTGTTGTATCACTGTTGTAGAAGCACTGCAAAATCTGCAGATGGACAAATTATGGAAACATTGAGCAATTCTGTCTTTTGAAACTGTTTCAGTTTATTCATTCAGATCATGCTGAATTGCCTCACAGCAGACACCATGAAGCATTTGCTGATGTTCACAGATTCAGGAAATTTTGCAGGTTCACATGCAGATTGCTCAGTAGCAACATTTATGTCTTCCAATACCTGATTGATTAAAGCAGGGCATTTTTCTAACTGTGGACAGCAATGGCTGTGTTCAGATCCCATGGTACTGTGGTTCAGTGTGTTCAGCTGTGTTCTCTTAAACATGGCAGTAATGCTATGGTCTCTCTGCCACATGCTCCATTCCCTTCCGATCATCTTACACATGGATTATATAGGTATGTATTCTGTGTTTTTAGTGATAGATACTTCTTCTACCCACTTATATTCAGTGATTATATAAATGTGTATCAATTTATCAGAGTAAACAGTAGAAAACTGTTTATTTCTGAATATAAAACATCAGCATGTCTTATGTGCTTTCAGTCACTTCCTCAAGTTTGCAAAGCATTTTATTATTTATCTTCTTTTGCAAAACTGAGTTTTCTGTAGTGCAGGCAGGATGGCAGAATTGCAGATGGGCAACATGTTTGTGTCAGCTCCACTAGGGGCTTGTGAAACAACCTTTACACCTTCTTTACACCTTCATTACTGACACCAGGTAATTGCAATCGCAATGGGTTGACTATCTTGTCTTTCACCTATGTGTGTTTCCCCTCCTTTAAAACTATGACTGTATCATAAAGGTCATGACTCTCCTATCAGTGACAAGGTCATTTGTTCAGCAGTGCAACTGGGAAAAAAGTCCCTGTTTGGCCATAAATTGAGTTACACAGATGAAGAGCAGACCATCAAGTACAATAAAGCTGATGTAGCTGTCCCAACTTTAATGGAACCATTGCCAGTTTATATCAGCCAACGATGTTCAGTGTAATAGGAGGGAGATGAAGTCTCTTGTCTTCTCCTGTCAGCCCCACTCCAGAATACAGAACTGAGTTGGCACACATATAGAAAGAGGGCTGGTCTGAGAAAGGCCTGAGACCACATCTGGACAGATGTGGAGTCAGTTGCTGTCACTGTGCTATCCTAATGTGAAGGCTCAGCAGAGCTCAGAAGTGAAAATGCAGAGACATTGGCGGTAAAGCAAGAGAGGAGAAAGAAATTCCGTGCTCTGTCAGCTCTGCATGATGTAGTCGTAGATTAATAGACTTACTGAGTATATCCATGATGCAATGGCTCTGCTCTCAACTTCTTTGTCAACTGTGTCAGAAGTTTCTAGTTTCTGTCTGTGACTAATGGGAAGCATGACATGCAATAATCCAATTGTATAGTTAGTGTGGGCTGTTTGCTCAGATTACTTGACTTGTCCTTTACCAGACTTTGATTTGTGTGGACATAATATGAAAAGGGCAAGCACAGTCCTTTGTTTGAGCTTTGAAAGAAAATGGAGGTATGGACAATTTACAGCGTGTGCTTTGTTGCTGTAAAGAGGTTTTGTGACTTCATTGGAATAAATATTTTCAAACACGTGAAGCAAGATGAAAATGCACTGAATTAAGAGTGCCTTTTAAATTTGTGGCTATTGGGAAGAAGATACATGTTGCTGTTTTAGTTGATTCACAGTAATTATTAAGATCATATTTTGTGGTTGAGGTGCACAAAAATATCTCAACTGTTGCAGCCTCTTATCTCAAGAGTACAAAGAGCAGTGTCTGTTCCGATCCAGCAAGCACATCTCTGGCAGCTCAGGCAGTTCTCCGGGTAGGTAAGTAAACAAGGCATGAGTGAGCCCCATAGAGGACAGGGAACATAGTGCAACAGAGGGCTCTCTGTAAGATGCTTAGAGGGAAAATACATTAACAGTGCACCTGAAGGAAACATTTTTTCTGTCCTTAAAAGTGCTTTTTAGATTGCAACAGGCATATAAAAAACATCTTGATAAGCTGGGGATTTTGGAATTGGCATCATTATTTGTGAATGAAAACATGTTTTCTGGCCTGTTGGGTTTTTTTCAATGATAGCGTGAACTCAAAAGAACATCTTGTCATACAGTAATGCTGATTTAGTTTGCAAATATATCTACTTACCTGTGGATTTATTAATGTGTGTGTTACAATCTGTACCTTCCTTCTCTTCCAGATTTTGACACTTGCTCAGCAAGAGCAACCATTTACACAAGAGTATATTAGCTTTCACCAAATTTAGAAAATTTTTGTTTGAAGTAGAAATGAGTTGCAATTTGTTGTTATAGTTACCAGAAGACTAGTAAGTAAAAAAGACCTCACATGGGCTATTTTCTTTGTAGTTTATCATTTCACATTTTAACCTGGATTTTTGTCTCTTATTCTACTAAGCAGGTGTTACAGTATCAGTATTTAACATTTTTATTTTGATCATAGAACATAATTTTAAAGCATTTTTGAAAGGGCTGGATTTCAGAACCTGTAAGACTTTTCCATTCCTTAGACAAAATCTCCTGTTACAGCTGGCGCTCTTCCATATGGTTTTCTCTCATATGAGTACTTTCATATCCCGATCCACCCTAAATTTAATCACTTTGAGAGGGGCGGGGGGGGGCGATGCCTGTCCTGCCATCCTTACTGGAAACCTGACCCCAAGTCTCACTGTTCTGATAGGAGTCTTTTGATTTCTGGGGTAACTGGTGGATCATAGCAAACATTCCAACTCTTCTTCCATTTCCAACTGTAGAGACCTAAAGAATGCCATTATTCTCTGGCAGAAAAATCTGATTATTTCATAAGAGCATGACCTTGTGCTTTGTGTGTTTGATCCTTTTCTTAGCTTTCTTGATCCTCACCTTTATTTATGATGCTTCTGACTGTCACATCAGTAAATGTTCTTAAAACATTTCTAGTGGACCATGTCACTGTGCTATGGTCACTAGTGAAAATGTTTATTAAGATCAGCTTATAGGCAAACTACTATTCCCTGAAGTTGGTTACTTCTCTATCTGGTTTCCATTGAGAATTTGAACCTTGGGAGTTCATTTCAGACCTCAGCAGGAGTCAGGATCTCAATGCCATCATCCTGAGCCCTGTGCTAGTCCTGATCTACCAAGCAGATTCACCCCTTCAGCTGTTATTGACACTCACTGGGCCATACATTTTCCTGACTATACACATAAGAAAAATGCTGTAGTGAATGGAGTTCCCCCTGGTCTGTAGTAAACGGGTGTTGATATATTATATACTTCAACTATTAGACAAAAATTGCAGATTATCTCATTGTTATTTAATGCTCTGTTGCTGGTCCATTTGATTTTTTTTTTTTGTCCCTACTGAATTCTGGAGTGGTTTGTTAATTTTAATATTTGCTACAAAAGAATGTGATTCTAGTGACCAAATGCTCCTGTAAAAACACAGTGTTATACTCTATCTCTTCTGTCATGAATGCCAAACAAAGCCTCATGATAGATTGAAATCAAATAATAGTAGTTGGAGCAAGACACTGGTCAAATTCCAGTATTGTTAATGGAAAGTGTTGCTCCTCTGAGCTTGGATACTCCATACTACAGTTTTGATAGCTATGTGACTACAGACAGGACCTGGGAGATTCAAACTTTTCCTGCCTGAGTGTGCAAACTTTCAAGGAGATATCTGACAGACCTCTGACAGATCTGTGCTTTGGTTTTTCCATATGTAATGTTATTTATATCCCAGGCTAATAATAATGCACTATATCCTATATAAGTTTTTTTTTAACTACGAACTCTCCAGATCCGTCATTCTGCGTGGTGGGAGTTTGTCATCACTGTAGTGTTGGAGCAGCTTTGTGCATTCTGTAACACAGGTAGCACCTCTCAAGCGTGACCTACCCTTTCTCTCTGCAGAAAGGAGGTGCAAAATGCCTGTTGTCTTGATCTTGTGGGGATGAGCATGGTGTGGTTGCCTGCTTGTTTTAAATGTACGACCTTCTTGGTGACACTGTTAGAAGAGGCAAGTGACAGAAGCGTGCCTGGGAGGGGAAGGTGTTTGGGTTTGCCATGGTCCAGAGTTTCCACGTGAGGTCCCTCCATAAGTGAAAGGGCCACTGTGAAAAGTTTTTCTCTTGTGGGAAGTGTATAGCTATCCTGAGCTCAGATTTTCAGGTATCTTGAAGAAATTACTTTGGTATCATGGACTTGATTCAAAGCTTCATAAGACAGCAGCACAAACAGCAGGTGCTAGGTCATTGACATATTTTATTAAAGTCTAGTTGGAAGAATTTTTTTTATCGTTAAGTTGTGTTTAAAAACATTGAATATACACTGCTCCATTTTTGCCCTGTCACTAGCAGTCTTTCTAAAGCGCAGGCTACACTGATCAGCCAAAGGCTGGTTGGTCTGTCACCATGATGTTCTGCATTCCTCTGCCTACCACCAACAACTAGAAATGTTTTGTCTTGCTTAAGTCCATTTCAAGTAACAGTTCATGTCAGTTTAGCAATGTTCAAACATAAGCTTGCTAATGGTAGTGGCCTGACTTTAGGGAAGGATGGATGAATGAGCAGAGTCTCTGCAGTAATCTTTGTCTGATTAGCAATGTGATTTATGTATACCATGGTCTTTATTACCCTGATGCATGCACAACAAATGCACAGGAATGACATGTACAGCTGCAGAAGGTAATCCAAGCTATTGTTAGTTATTAATTTAATGTAATCCTCTAATCAAAGATGATACAGTAATGCACAAAAGGACACATGTAAATTTATATTTGGTATTTTCTGCCATGAAGTTTTTTGTCACATAATCTAAGCAGGGTTTTAAGGTTTTGATGATGTATATGAAAAGGATTTTAATTATTTAGAGGAAAACATTAGGAATTCTGATTTGTCATGTGTTTAGACACAGTCTCCAATGAAACTGTGGGGACTTGCTACTTCAGGTAACTGTACCTTGTGCATCTGATTTCATGAAGAATTCAAGATCAAAGGTAACATTAGATCAGTCTTAATACTGACATAATTTGTTGATAATAAGGAAATTTGGACTTCTTATCCTTCTAATGAAATGGTGTTGCACACATTGCAAATCTCTGGTAATTTCATTTTCCTGTAATTCCTAAAGAGAATAGGCAAGTAACAGTGCGCCGGGCCATTTTATCAGGAAATTGAGGGCCATCTTCACTAGTTTTTCTAGACAGCTTTTCTCCTTCCCTCTGTGTTGTTGTTTTTCAAAATTGCATTGCTTTGGTACCATCTCACTTCTGCAAAAGACAATTTTGTTAAATGTATTCCCAAATGCACTGATGAAGTTATAACTGTTTGGCAAAGGCTTGGAGACAAAGACGCTGCTGTGAAAAATGAGTCTTGTCAACAGAGAACTGATTTGTGATCACTGAATTTGGACAACGTGGTCAATGTTGTATTATCTGTTTGTCTCCCACTTTCATGTGTACCCACTATCCCAAGGGAGTTGTTATATGTCAGGAGCATCTATATGGACTCTGTCAACTCTTCTTTACTGTCAAATTATATCAGAACAGAGACATTTTCTATCTTTCAGCACTGTGGCTTTTGCCCAGTGTAACTGGATATCCTGGGGCTTTGTGGCTGGCACGCTGGGATTTGGACATTTAGTTCTTTTTTTGTGCATCTGTACCTGCTTTGTCTTTCTTCTGTGCTTACAAAATGGGAGAAAAGCAGAAAAGCACGGTCTAGTCTTGAGAGGGATGTTATTAGGAGAAACGTGCTAAAAGACTGTAAGAAGCCAAGGATTTAGTAGATGAAATGTGAATTTGCTATAGACTGTTTCTAAAAGAAGGCGTATCTTGTTCCATACTAATAGTTGTGTGGCATTTTGGCACATAAGTGAAAAGCTGTTGCTCCCAGTGTCTGCTAGGAGATCATATTATTTCCTTCTCTTTACTCGTAATGCGTTTACCCTGCCTGTGATTTATGTAGCCAGGAACAAGAACTGAAGCACTTACACAGGGGAGATGTGTAAGTGCTTGCATGGGTTCCTTGTATGTCAGAACTGTTAAAAGCTAGTCTTCAGATCTATAACCCATAGGACAGTGTTTCTGAAGAGAACACCTTAAACCTGTTTGTATTTATTTATTAGTTTCACTGCTGTGTTATTTCTATCCTCTTTAACAGCTGATATCGTCCCATGTTTTTCAAGATCCCAGGGTTTTTATTGTAGCTGCAATTGTTCTTTTGTTGAGATCAGCAGAGCAGCTGGGCTTCTACAGCAGACAGAGACAGCAGGTCTATTTTAGTCAATGAGCTAATAGTTTATGCGAGTCTAGGAAATTCTGCTTTTTATTAAACTGCAGCAGCTTGTTCATACTCTGGTGGACTTGTCATTAATATAATATCCAGTCTTCATAAAATGTGCACTGCTTGTTTTGTCCTAATCCATCTGTTCGAAAAATGAAAAGTTAAATGGGCTATGAAGTATGTGTGTTGCTTTGATCACAGATTTGGAATTTCCTGCCTCATATAAAGGAGCAAAGATTAGCCTTAAAAGGAGCAAAGATTAGCCTTAAAGATGTAACTTCAGTCTAACACCCAGATCTAACATTTGCATTGCAAAAGGGGGAACAATCATGTCTTTGCAAGGTATTCTAGGAGACCCCTTTTCCAAAGTAGAAAATCTGCACTTCAGATGCTCAGATAAATTGTCTGAAGTGTCCCTTCTTTTACAGACAGCTGCTAAGACCTAGGAGGGATGCTGTCTATCCTTGTTGCCACTGACTGAAGCATAGGAGGTGACTTCTCAAGTATGTGCTATTTTTGTATAATCTGAGTTTCATTGTATTAGTTGGGCTGAACATCCTACAGGTCATTAGGAAGGGTATGTAATATAGGAAGGTTTAACAGAGGTGCACGCACAGAAATGTCCTGTCCCTCATATAGATGGTATCAGAAAAAATTTCACGTATTTGCTGATGTTCCTTTGCTACTTGAATATCCAGCAAGAGAAACAGCACCTGAAGAGTAAGGCAAATATTACATGAAACAGGCTAGAAAGCTAGAAGACGAACTCTTCCAGTGAGCCATGATGACTGGCTGCATTCTCACTAAAACCCTACCATCCAGGCCTTTTCCTTTCATGCTGTTAATGCACCATGCAAATAATCTGATGTCTATGTAACCTGTATCTCTTTTGTCAGTAAGAACGTAGCCCTCTAACCTCTGAAAGTCACACCAACTTCCCTGGGCAATTACTTTGGCCATTTTGTGCTAGAAATGGTCATTTA
The DNA here is from genome assembly GCF_003945725.1 of Corapipo altera. Taxonomy (NCBI): domain Eukaryota; kingdom Metazoa; phylum Chordata; class Aves; order Passeriformes; family Pipridae; genus Corapipo; species Corapipo altera. Next base: position 10,872,244 of record NW_020884890.1, on the reverse strand, counting down.
GTACTGCACTAACTTAAAAAAAAAAGTTTTAAATTACCCTGAATGGAACTTTAAAAGATGACAAGAAGGGACCAAAGGGAGAAGAACTAGACTTCAGCTCTCCATATTCTGCATATAACAGAGCCAGAATAACATAGTACCCCATTCTCTCTGTAACAGGAAAAATCCTTTAGACTGGCTCTCCTGTGCAACCACTGCAAAGGCAGTTTAAATGCAGCAGAAACAGACTCACTGACAAAGCTGTGAGCAGGTTCTAATTTGCAACATCCTGTTCAACTCAGGCATCCAAAAGGTCCATGAGCAGAAGTCACTGCAAATGTGTCCAACCTCCTGGTGATCGTCACTTGTGTAGGTGTTAGTGCTGAACACTTTCTCACCTCCTGGAATGCAGGAGAGCTTTTGCTTTGCAAAGTTTTCAGTTGTTGCAGTTTATCTGAAATTCCCCTGGTCAAAGGTTCATGTGCTTTGTAAAGCTGAGCTTCCAGGCCAGCATGTAGAAGGTATGGAACTGGAACATATGTGCTCCTGAGAGGTGCCTTTCTAATTCTTCCTGGTGGGAAGGTGGGTGAAGAAATTATTAAACATGGATTCTATTATGCCTTTTTAAAAACAGTTTAAATTAAAGAAATACACGTTTAGGAAACAGTAATGGATCCACGCACTGCTTAAAAAGTGAAACAAACATGAACACTTGCAAAATGACATTAAAAACTTAATTTTAAAACATTTTAATAATTTCACAGTAAGACAAGGAAGTTCCAATTAGAAAACTATCCAGTGTCAGAGGGGCAGCACGGAATGCTGTTGGATATCTGAGCCCTCAGCTGACAAATGGTTTCTAATTTGGGGCCAAATTAAACTCTCATTTACGCTGGCATGTGTCCCCAGGAACTCTTTTCACTTCATCAGGGTACTTGAGTCTTACCCCTATGTAGCTGAGACCATAAATGAGCCCTTTTGAAGCTTTTTACTACTGAGAATTCTTTCAGAGCCTCATCATTATTTAAGTTCTTTCCTGAATAATGAACAGGCAGAGACAGTAGAGAGAAAAGACTGACAGGCTGTTATAAAACAATAAAATGACCTGAAACTTGATGATTCTGACTCTATTATAGTTAGCACTCTTCAAGTTAGTCCTTATTGTTTACCTCCCACATTTAAATCCACTAAACATTGGGAATCCAGAAACTCCAGATTATTAAGGTATTGAGTGGACATGATTACAGCATATAGCATTGTGTTATTCCTGTGGAGGCTTTTCAGAATTGTCTTTCAATGACTTCTTTCCAAGCCTAAGTAAAACAGATCTTTACAGCTGGACATTTGTGTGGCGTACTAGATACGTTCCATGTGAGTGTGACCTTCAAGCACTAGCTGTTATGGGCACATCTCTTGTGGTTAGCATGATAAATGATGCTACGCTGGCTAATTAAATCAATACATCTCATTAATGTCTTGCAGTTTCTGAATTTCTTGTCACTCTCTAGTCCCATGGAACACTTTCTGTATTTGCTCTTCTCAGATTGACATGCAATTTTTTCAGTCTTTCTCAACAGATACAGCAATTTCATCTGAAAGTAAGTTTGAGAAGTATATTTAGTATGTCCAATAAGAGAACAGTTGAAAGGTAACTGGTAGCACCTCCTGCTTCCCCATTAAATTTATTTTCACCCTTTCACAAATGGAGGACCTTCTGTGTCTTTTGGACTAAAGTTACAAGATAAACAATGGAAATAACTTTTTTTATTATTATTCAATGTGTTGGGAATTGTGTTAAGCAGGGAGAGAACAGCTGCTGAGAGATATTACATTAAAGAATGTAAAAAATCCTACAAGGATTTTCACTCTCTTGCAGTACTGACAAGGATCTGAGTAAGGAATATGGCAAAGAATATTGTCCCCATGCCTATTGTGTGTCTGTCTCTATGCTTCCACATAATAGAAAGCCTTTTTCTGGTCCCTTCTTGACTTTTGCAATGTATTAAAGACCTAATAAAAGAGGTTTAAAACCATTCCACACAAAAAGATCCCTGTTTTTCCACAAAAACAGTAGCCTAAATATCTCTCAGAATATGTTAATTGTCTCGGCTATTTTTCAGGGGTTTTTGTCCCCCAGTAAATTGTGTTTTCAATACCACCTCAGAACAGAAACAAAAATATTGATGTTTTGGGGTTTTGTGTTCTCTATAAATTTTGTTTTTCTTTTCTCTTCCATCCTTATTTACAATTCTTTTTCACAGGCCAACGAAAGGGAAGACAAGGGAAGAATTTTCTCCAGTTAAGCATTTCTCTTGAAGAGCTCGGAAGAAGCACATTTCTACAACAGCTAACCAAGAAAGAAGAAACAAAAAAGAGCAACTGCCAATGTTTTAGTCAAGCATAGCTTACCAACAACTCATGTCTGGATAGCTTGTTATGATTCAAGTGGACATATTTTAATAGGGGGAAAACCAAAGTTTGTTTGAATGCACTGAATACCAGTAATTCCCCAAGAGAGAGCTTCCTGGCTGTGGGCAAACACTACCCTTGACTTGGACTCTGTGACATAAATGCGTTTGATCGTCACACACTAATGCCCTTGGAGTTGCCCCCATCCCTGCAGCATGGTAGTGTGTAGGAACACAGCTTGGGTTCTCCGTGGGAATCCTGTCTTGCCTTTCTTGATTTGTAATGAGGCAACAGAAAGATTCTGGAGTGGAAACTGTGACAACAGCCCTCCCTGCACCCCTACAGCCACTAACTCCAGACCCCTGACCTGTGGTGCAAATGGGAAGGGAAAGGTAAGGAATAAGCAACCAAACCAGTAGATTTGTTAGGATGGAGTGCTGCCAGGGTAAAACACTGGCATGATTACACACAGAGCATCTTACTCAAAGACTTGTCCAGGAAGCCTTTTGCAGGTTACTGAAATCTGCTTTTTGTTGAGCCTGGACCTCTTGTGCAGGACTTTTCCTGCCTTCTTTGCACTATATATAGTAGGTATGTTAGCAAAGGCCCTGAATATAAAAGAAGTCCTCAGGTTCTGTTGCTTCATCTACCACTAACCTGTCACATCATGATTTGTCCTGCAAGAATTGGGGCTGCATTCTGAAATCCAGCTTGTTATCCAGAGGTGATTTAACACAGCTCTCGCCCATCTTTTTCCTGCAGTTAATAGAGCTGTCAGGTCCCCTGTCATTTCCTTGTCATTCTGTCACGAAACATATAGAAAGCCTTAAAGAAAACCTTAAAGGTCATCCCAGGAGCTTGAAATAAAATTGACCCTTATTCAAAAGTACACGCAAAATAGCTTGGACTTTTCCCTTCAACTGCTATTTATATTTGCCTCTTGTTCCACAGAGAGTTAATGTGTATTGAAAATATGACATTTTCCAGGAAAGTATCTGTTACAGGTGCCAAAGGCTGTTCTGTTGTCAATGCTTTGTGATATTTTCATGGCATGTTTGGAAGAAAGCTTTTTCTCTCTGTCTCCTTCAGTTGCCTTAAGCCCAGCATTACCGTCTCATTCAAGAGATGATAATGACTGTGTTCACTTGTTGCATTGGATGTTTGTGCCAAGGGTGTTTATGAATGTTCTAGCTGATTTTAAATACAAACTTCAGTGCCTGGAGACACCTTTGTATTAAAAGCAATTGACTCATCATAGCAGGGAAGGAGAGGTTCAGCAGGTAAAGTGGCACTCAGTCAAGAAGGTGCTTCTTGGCTAGTAAAGTACAGGGGATGACAGCTGCTCTGACAAAGTGACATTTGCATCTCCAGAGAAGTGAGACTTTCTTAATTTAACTGGAGAAGTGTCAAGATCATCTGCTGAGTAAGTTAGAAGGAAGTGAGTTTCAGATGGAAAGAAAGAAAATTTCAAGAGGAAAACTTAAATCTACTCAGAGCCCCTGGAAAGGACAGTAGTTGTAGGCATTGGTGTGGAGGAGAGGTTTTTCTCTAATTAGTGCAGTCTGTGACATATGGTACACAGGGAAACAGTGTCGTTGACGTGTCAGGAGAGTACCCACAGCAAATGAGAAGGATATGGAGTAAAAAGAACCTTTCATAATTTTCCTTATAAGCAGGCTGAGCATAGGCTTCTTTGTTATGCCTTAAACTCCTTTGTTACAGTGGTGTCTACTTTGGATGCTGTAAATAAATCCACTTGGATTTTGCTTTAACTCAGATGGACTTAAAGCACCTGGTTAAAAAGACATTTCATGCTGAAGGCTGGCACAGCACCACTAGGCAACTGGGGATGTGGTCACCTAGAAGCAACAAGGGGAAGTCACTTCTTCCCGCAGTGAGGGATCGCTACAGAGGCTCTTAGCAGGATGCTGGTGAGCATACCTGAATCTCAGTGGTCCTGAAGGAATTTGTCACCCATGCACTTGAGCCATGCTGTGTTTTAATTCCTCTCTGAAAGAGTGAACTTCTGTGTTAGAGTGAGTTTGTCTTTCTCCATTTCTTTCTTTGCTCATGAGCAGCTCCTGGTTTGCTGGGGATACAAGTAGTTTACTAGCAATCATGTCAGAACATTTGCTAGCAATTTACTCTGGCTTTTAAGTCATAAAGCAGCAAAGGGAATTACTGCTGCCATTTCCTAAGCAAGGCAACAAAGGCATAGATGTAATAATGCCTGCCCCTAAGTATTTGCCCATTTTTTTTCACATTCCTCTTTTTGTTTTCCCAAGCAAAAAGCATCACTCCGTAGCAACCATTTTAAGGCTGAGGGCACACTGAAAACAAGCTTGACAAATGAAAGTGAGATGCTGCAGCATGTGGGACTAGCAGAGCAGCCTGGTGGAATTATCAAGCTCATGCTGTGCATGGCCCCACTAGGCTGCATCCCTGGGAGTCACAGGGATGGGAAAATTGCAAGCAAGCACCTAATCTGGCAATCAGGAGCTGCTTATGAAACAGGCTTCTGTGTCTTAGCAACTCTGAACCCTTTCTAAGAGTTGAGTGCTGTGCTCTTTTTTTTTCGGAAAAAAAAAAAAGTGGTGAACATTAGGCTTGCTTTTTAACAGGAGTGGAGATGTGAAAGTCCCAGTTTTAAATGCTGACTAGGTGGGTACGGCACTTACCTGGGCTGTAGGAGGCACAGATTCAGACCCTACCTTTGCCTCAGGAGATCTGACCATCAGTGTTTGGTGAATATACTCATCACCAGGATGTGGGGTACCTAAGGCAGGACTCTTCCTAGATATGGGGCTGGCTCAGTGGTACCATCTAAAGACTCAGCAACAGGTGTGGCTCTGCTGTGCCAGCTGTGCAGTCCTGCCCACTTCTCCGTGCCAGCTCTGATGGCTTTCTGACCTCACAACACATTGCTATGATTCACAAAGCAGAAGACATTCACCCTGGTTTTATTGGTTTAGTTTCTCCTGGAAGAGGATTAAAAAGGGAAGACAAAGATTCTGAAGAGCAGGACTTTGTTCCTTGAGTATCAATGACTGATTGACTTGACCCTGCTGTACCATTTATGTAGGATCTCACCTGTCAAAGCTGCTCACTCAGGATATCACTGTAAAATATTCCCTGAGCTTGATAAAGACTCTTTAGCCCAAAGCTGAAATGCTCATCTTCAAAAGATGAGACATGGACTTTCTTTTCTTGCCATGTATTTCTCGCTGTATTGTTTTTTCCATTTGAAATCATACTGAGCACATTCCAGTTGTATACCTGTCATATACAGTAAAACTGAGATTCTGTGGTCTAAAATAATTGGCTAGGGCTCTCAAGCAGAGAAATGTAGGATTGATTGTGTTTTGATTCACACTGTGTAATCTTCAGTTATTAAATAAACCAAGACAGCTGAGTGTTCCCTTCCAAACTTATAAACATGTATAATTTTGAGGGACTTTGGCAAATGTACTGGTTACCTGCCCATAGTGTGGCTTCCTATGACATTTATGAGTACTGAGCTCGATAATGGATAGCTAGAAGTCTTCATATTCTCATCTGTCATTTTGTGCTCCTGTGGGTTCTACTTGCAACAAATGCTACTGAAAGGCATCAGCCCTTTGAGGAGATGCATAGGAAAATAATAAGGTGAAGTAGGTGTCTAATGTCTAGCCAAGAAGATATTAATACCAGTCCCCACTAAATAAAGTGTCAAACCTGTCAGTGTGACCATCAGGCAAGGAAGTTAAAAGGTAACAAATCAGTGTAGCTGAGTTTCAAGTATATCTTCCAGTTCTTATCAAAAATGGTTGTCATCATTCTTGGGGATCCTTATAGCAAAAAGTAAAAAAGGCTATATAAATGCCAGATTTTTTTTCTCTGGAGATTTTTTAATGCCAGTGAAAACTTACTGTTGCCCAGATCCATTAGTGCTGGTAGAGGCAGAGCATTTGACAACCATATTCTATCCATCCCCCATGAACAGTTTAGAAACTTGAGTGATTCAGAACATTCATTGTCTGGAGTCCAGGGTCATGGCTTATTAGATAGGCAATGACTAAAATAATTTCAGTGTCCATGACAGGCATCCATAGCAGGATGTTTGAATTCAGCCCTAAATCTTTTTGATAGTTTTGAAATTGTTACAAGGCATCAAATTTGTCAATTTTTTGGATTGGAAAAAGAAATTTGAAGTTTTATGCAAAAAAAAATATGGTACAACTATAAAGGAAAACTGTTTTGTTGTCTGGTCCCTGAGCCCAAAAATATCAATATGCACAAGGATAATAAATCTTACTGGGTTACTTTACACTGAATATGGTGACTGAGCACATTGAGAGCTTAGTACTCTTGATTTCAGTTAACTTGTTTCTTATACTTGACTGAATCCTACAAAGCTTGCCCAAAATGACATGGTACCACTCAGATATTCCGCAGCTGACTGTTCTCCATCAAGGCATGGTCCTGTTTTGTTATTAAATCAATGCTTATTTTATTTCCTCATTGTTTGTTCTGTTTCTTTTAAGGTTCTGCAGTTGAAATAATAATACTTCATTAGTGCTGACATTAAGGGGAAATTGCCAGATTCAAAATGATCGGTTATTGAAGCAGTATAACTCTCTGCTTCAGGACATATGTCTTGGATATGAGCAGATAAGTTATTCTATAACAGCCAAATTTAGGATTTTGGGAACTTCGTTTTGAAGCAACATGTTCTCATAGCACATAAGAAAGTTTGTGTTCATTACCAAAAAAGAGTTCACCCTCCAAAATAAACATTATCCAAGGTAACTTAAGGACTCCACGTATTTCTGCACTTGATTCACTACAGCAGATGTGTCTTATATATGTTATAAATCTCATATATGTTATATATGCATATATGCTATATACTTTATATATACTATCTTAGGATATATAAAACTATGCAAGATTTAGTAGGTTTCACTCATATTAGATAGTGAAACATCAGCTGATATGGCCTATATATTTAGGTTTAAAATATATGTTAGAGATACAGATAGTCTGGAGTATAATATAGTCAAGTTCAATTTGGTTTTGGTAAGGTGACTCCAAATCATATTAGGAGCTGGGAAGGCAGCTCCTGAGGCAGTCACAGTAATGATAGCTTTATCAGCGCTCATTCACCATTTTCAAGAACAAAGGTTAATAAACAGGAGATAGAATATTTATTCTAATATAGGTCCCTGGGGTACTAAGTCATCTTTAATGAGAAATGAGGTAATTACCAGTTCTGTCACCTTTCGTCTCTCAAATACACTTGAAACTGTTTAATATGAGGCCTGTGTTGTTCAGTGGAAAATAAAGACTTAGAAATTATTGTAAAGCATTTCAGTATTACTATATTAAAGACAGTGAAGCCTGAATATCGAATTTTGTATTTCAAGGCAATTTGAATTTTTTTCTTAATGAGAATGGAAGGAGATGTCAGGACAAAAAAATACATCAGTTGTCCTGGTCTGTCATCACCCTAGTCATCACAGACTACTAAGCTCCTCAAATTGGAGGTATTTTGCCTTTGAAATGGAAAACATAGAGGAAGAATTGGACTGTGACAAATTTTGGAAGGACACATTCCTAAATTTACATCATTTGCCTTATATGCAGAAAGCTTGTGGAGAGTGATATGAGATCAGCTAGGATGAAAAAAACCCCAGTATCACAAAAGTAACGCGTGAGAAGAAAGAACAAGGAACAGCTGCCACAATTAAAGGAAATACAGACTTCTGGAAGGCTGTGAGACTAATTTTCACTTGTTTTGCTATAGTTGCTGGTTCAAAGATTCTCAAAGCGGATTTAACTGCCTGTGCCTTTTTGCAATGTCAGAGCAGTGGAAAGGAGATACGATGTAGATGAGAACCACGTTCCGCAGAATTAGGTTATAGAAAGATAATTACACAAACAGCCTTCATCCACATGCTGAGCAGTACAGGCAGGATTAAAATTGTTCAAGTTATGCAGGGCAAAATAAATAGTCACTCTCAGGTCACTGGTGTGCCAGGGACACAGACTTCTGGAGGACAGTCTCCTCCAGCCATCTCTGCACCAGGAGTGCTGCTTGGAGAGAGCCCGAGCAGCGGTGATACACGGGGTTGCTGGCACCTGGCTGCTTCCCATGGCAGATCTGGGAGTAGGACAGCGGGCTGGACCCCACTTTTGGCTGTGGTCATGGCTTCCCCTGCAGGTGAGGTGAGTCAGGGGGATGAAGACACAAAACTGGGTGGAGTGGCTGATATACCAAATGTTTGCGTCACCATTTGGAAGGACCTTGACTGGCTGAAGAAATGGGTTGACAAGAACATCATGAGGTTCAATATAGGGGAGTGCAAAGTCTTGCCCCCGAGGAGGAATCACCCAGGCAGAAGGAGAGGCTGGGGCTGCCCAGCTGGAAAACAACTTGACAGGAAATTACTTGGGAGTCCTAGTTGACACCAAGGTGATCATAAGCCAGCAATGTGCCCTTGCCACCAAGAAGGCTGATGCATCAGGAAGGGTGTTCCCAGCAGGTCAAGGGAGATGATCCTGACCCTTTTTTCTCAGCACTGTTGAGACCACACCTGCAGTGTATATCCAGTTCTGGACTCCCCAGCACAAGAGAGACATGGAACTACTGGAAAGTACAGCAAAGGACCTCGAGGATGATGAAGGGACCAGACCCTCTCAGTGGAGCTGGGGCTGTTTATCCTGGAGAAGGGAAGGCTCATGGATGTCTTAACAGTGTGTATAAATACCTGCAGGGAAGACAGAGCCAGACTTTTTACAGTGGTCCCAGGTGACAGGACAAGAGGCAATGGGCACAAATTGAAACATAGAAGGTTCTGTCTGAACGTCCAAAAATAGTTTTTTTACCGTGCGGATGAGCCAGCACTGGCATGGGTTGCCCAGGGAGGTTGGGTGACATTCAGAAGCTGTCTGAACACGGTCCTGGGCAACTGTCTCTAGGATGAGATGACCTCCAGAGGGCCCTTCCAATCTCCACCATTCTGTGATTCTAAGAAAAGCCCATTACTGTTGGAGTAACAGTGTTGCTGGCACTTACCATGCAGGCAAATCCAGGGAGGTAAATGTTCACCTTGAAGACATGATGCTCAACAGGACAAAACCTCTGTGGCTGCATTTGCTCAGACTGTAAATGCCAAGGGCAGAAAGAACTAAAATATGCCTGTGAGGCAAGGGTGCTGGTGGGATGGCCAAAGAATGCAGAGGACTGAAGAGGAGAGGAGAAACAGGACACATAACATCCAGACTAGGAAGACCAGAGTTCAAGTGGCCATTTGGCTGAAGATTTGGGGGAAATGCAACTTGCAGGCTCCTGTCTTTGCAAGAGGAATGAATATGACTGTGAGAAGAAGCTGTGAAAATATCTTGGGTGGTAACAGCAAGAGAAAGGTCTGGTGGCCCTGCTATAGCCTGTCAGTAGTCAGCCCTGCAGCTTCCGCAAAAGCATTGTGGGGATCTTTGACTTTCTTGGCCCCCATGTCCTTGTCCCCAGGAAAGGAAACTTACACAGGGAGCAACGGGGACAGAGAACCCTCTTTGAAAATTCAGATGTATATCCACAAAGAAGTTGCACTTTGTGCACTTCCACACATCCCCCCACCCCACCCCATCCCCACTTTTCTTCATGAAAACATTTATTTAGCTTTAAAAAGTCATGGGCAAACGGTTGCCGATGTTGTTCCCAGGTTATAGTTGCTAGGCCAGCTCCAGGCTTAGTTCGCTACTGAGTAATGATGGCTTAGGATCTTGTTTGCTATTCAATAATTGTCCTCTTCAGTGAAAGTGCCTATTGAATAAAACATAATTGTGTCTCCCATCAACTTTCAATTTTTTAAAAGCATTTCATCATTGAATTGGTTTTCTCCAATTTTTCCCTGACAACATAACAGTATGGAAATAAGCATTTGTACTTATCCTTTCTACCTCAGTTCTAATATGCAATAGTAATTTTTACATCAACAGCCACTATCTAGCATTCCCTTCAGTGTAAAGGTGAAACTGCTCTCCAGCGTCACTAGTGCATCTCAGCTTCTCTGTGTCACAACTTCTCAGTAGCTCCTTATTCCCATTCAATAAAGGGATAAATGGCATCTCCCTTCCTCTGCAGGTGCTGAGGCATCTACAGTACCTTGGTACCTACTTTCAGTCTCCTCTATTAAAGCAGTTTCCAGAAGTGGTAGCACTAGTAAATCCACTTAAAGGCACTAAGAACTTGCAGACTCTAATCAATCCACTTTCCTTTCTCATTTGAAGGTCTGGAAAGCTCCTAGACCATGAAAGTTTGGGAGTGTGTTGCTCCTTCCCTCCTCGTGGTGCAGTAGTTTGGGATTAACTGGGGAATTCACTTTTGGGTGGCTAGGGAAATGCCACAGCAAACTCCCAGTTAACTTCTTGATTTGATACCTTCTCCATACTGAAAGATAAGCAGGTTTGTTTAAAACTTTGCAGTACAGTTCTGCAAAACTAACTGCTGTTATCAGTGGCTTTGATCCCTTACAAAAACTGCATACAGCACTTCTGAGTGTAATTCGATTTGATGCAGTAGGTTTATAAATTTAATAGGCAGGAGAAAATTTTCAAGACCACTCCATGCAGGGCTGGTTGTTTTGTTGCAATTAATTAATTGATGTTATTTCAGGTTCATGTGATTTTAGTGCAGCATGAACAGTTAGATGTTGAGAAATGGAAAAGAGGAAAATAAAATGAAAATCGCTTTTTTCTCCAAACTTTATGATTTCAGTTTTGTTTAAAAGACTAAAAATAGCTTCTTCTAAGAACAATGAGTTATTAACTAAACCAGTAATTTTGGTCAAAATATTTTTTAAAATTTGCAGGATGGCCACTTGGTGCAGGAACTTAAAAACTTAGTTTCAAATTCCAGCATATGCTTGCTCCACTTGAAAGGCCTCTATAAACAGTCCCAATCACTGCTAATTGATTTAAATCTCAGAACTCTGTAGGAAATCACAGATGTTAACTGCTCAGTGATGCACTAAATTTTCCTGAGTTTCTCACAAAAAGATTTGGCGTAATTGCAAGATATCTTTTTGAGGTACAAGGATTATATAAATCTCTTCCAGTGAGAGCTGTTCCACAGAAAGCATTGATGTTAAGCTTGTAAGGTTTCAAGGAAAATAACTTTACGTTTCGAGACCTTCACCCTGTAGAAGACTGAAAAAATCTCTAATGCTTTTGTACTGCAAAGAAGAGAGAAACTCCTTTTTCGGATGCCCATGAAGGATTTCAGAAGCCTTTAAAAAAGAAAGCTGGCCATTTTCTTGAAAAACTGAAAAAAGACATGGCAGAAGGACCTGAAAAAATCTAGTCAGCAGAAAATAGGTCTCCTGAATGACATGCAACACTGAAGCTTAACTTATAGGACAGAGAACAAAGGGAAAATGTTCTAGAAATATTTGATTGAAAAAGTGTAAACATTTTCTATGTACTATCTGTGAGCCTTAAGTTAAACAATGGACATAAATGCATAAGCAGGATGCATTACTACTTAAATGTAAATGGAGACAAACTGTAGTAACCAAATTGCTTCTAGAATTAAAATGACCCTGTTCCCTTCCTCATCCATAGAAAGAACTGCCATTTGCTCATGCCTCTGCACGCTGTGGGTAAAATAAAGCATTATCCGTCCTCTGTGAAGCTTTCTGAATCCCATTAGAATGTGCAATATTTCAGGACCTTAGAATGTGCTGTTTGTCAGGACTGTGGTGCTCACGGAGCTGCTACAGGTCCCAGGCATGACTCCTAGCCCAGAAGATGACAGAGGAGAATCCCTTTCACAGAAATTGCTCTTTGAGACAGTAACAGGGCAAAGAAACTTAAAATGGCCACCCTTCTGCAGCTGAGGTTATATTTATGTCAGTGCAAGTCTATATCTTCTGTATGTCTGACAGAGGTGTCTGTGTCCAAGAGTGCACTGGCCAGAAAGGTATGTATGGCCTAAAAGGCAGACCAACCATTTGAAAAATACACTCTGGCCTCCAGTAAAGGGAGCACTGCCCGGTTATACTGGCAGGATTAGGGAATCCTCTCTCCCTACAACTATTGTGAGCCCATTCCAGGGCACCCTGCCTCTGCTTCCCACTCGGTCCTCTCTGAAACTCAACAAGACACTAGCAAAGCATCAGTTAGCGATAATCATCCTAGATATGTGAGGTCACATAGGTTGTACAGCACTTTGTGGCTCATCCAGCTCCAAGAACCCACCTCAAGACAGGGCCAACATCCACCAGGTCTGTCAGTCTGGCAGGGGGACAGCCTTTATAAAGCTGTAAAGTCTTTATAAAGCTGTAAAAGTCCTTTATAAAAGTCTTTTATAAAAGACTATTAACAATGCCAGCATCTTCCTCCAGTCTTCTCCTCACTGTTTGCTCCTTCTTGGCAAGTCTGCTAATCTTGTGGGCAAGGCCCCTGATTTACTCTGCAGCCTTTTCCAAAGGTGTTGCCCGGACTAGAAGAATCCCTCAGCCTCCATGTGTAACATGTTCCAGTACTGGCACATATTTTATATTGTGCCCTTCTTAGATTATAGTTTTAGGTGTGCAAACTGAAAGATATACATTGTGTGTGTTGTCTTCCTATCCATCCTCTTAAAAATACAGATGAGAAAGCAGAGATGGACAATATTTACACTGAGAATAGCAGCCTAAGAATCAGAAGTAACATATTTGCCTGTGCTGTTATGCCTACATTTCAGAAATGTTATCCTGTTGCTCATTTAATGAGATTGTACTGGGAGAAAAAAAGGAGAAGGATGCAGGCATGGTGAATGTGTCTAGCTTTTAAATGCCTAAGTGTTGATAATAATGTGAGCATGGGTTTATTGCTCTGGATTTTAGAAATACATTTTAAAAACTTCCAATTTTACTAGGCATTTATTTGCATACAGGCACTTCTGCCTCTACTTTCTGTAATTTTATTGCTACTGTAATAGAGATTTTGGAAATCAAATGCACTCCACTACATTTCAAGGCTCTTCCTATGCTTCTGTGTGATATCTGATTTATGAAAAGAAGGTGCTATTTGTGCAACCTCTGTGTATCTGATGGAAAAATACAGCAAATTGAGATTAATATATCCATTCCTTGTGCATGTGGATGGATATAAGAGACATGCAGATTTCAGTCACACAGAGGTTTTTCCTTTCACCTTATATGAGCTTAAAACATATTATTGGGTTTTTGTCGTCTTTTCTTCTCCAGTCTCATGCTGGGTGCTGATAATGGGATGGTAGGTTTATTTGTCACAGAGTCTTCCTTGAGATTGTTCCAATTACACCTTAGTCCTTTGAACTTGTCTGTCATTCCTGACTTCAAATTAAACAGAGGATGGGAAGGGCGGAGTTAGCCTCTCCTTCTCCACTGAATTGGCTGCTGTCATTACACAGCTTTCTTTCAGACTCACTGACAGTCCTAGGATCTGTTTTTTAGAAAATTGCTTTCCAGTCAGTATGTTTTCACTAATTGGAGGTATTATTCTTGGAAGCAACTCAAATCCAATTATTTTTGTATGTTATAAGTCTATTTCAATTTGAAAGTGGCACTTAAGGTCAGATCGTCCCCCCCTCCTGCTTCCTCAGCCCACACTGCCTGTATTGGAGGCATTAGAGGTGGTCTCTGTGGAAAAACCTTGGCATTTTGGATTTCAACTGGTGTGTGAAAAGAGAAAGCTTTTGTTCTCCATCCTTGCCAGCCTCCTCTGGAAGCAGAAATACTTGGTGCTGACCAGCACCCTACGAGATGACTCTTCTCTCAATTTATTTCTGGTTACCAGACAGTGCTGAATATAACTTCATTATCTATTTTGCCTTAAGTCAAACTCTGATTACCTGATTTGAAACGTTATTTTGTGGTTTCTGAAAGAGCTATTTTTATCAAATCATAGTTAAGCAGTGGAAGTAGAGCTGAACAAGCTGCAAAGAGAATCTTATGCTGATAACAAGATAAGAAGGGTGTTGATAAAGATAATGTCTTACAGAAAACTGGATAGACTGAAAAATAACCTTGCTACCTCTGGATACTACCTCTGGTTTCGTCATGATATTACATAGCTATTACAGAACTGCATGCCATCTTTCCCACAGTGAAATAAGAGGTAAGAGAAACAAATTTTTTGCCATTTTTGCATTTCATTCACAAATGGTCTTCCTTGAAAATCCTTCTCTAGCCCTGGGCAGTAGTGAGATGCCTGTAGACAGGAGCATAAGTCTCCTTTCAATGATTTGTGTACATAGATATTAAACATGGAAAATTCCAAGCATACCTGGCCATGTACTGTAGGATGAGAGTACTGGTGATGGTGCTGCTCAAAATACCCTCTGTGAGAACCATACAATTCCATGGCTGTGTAGCAAAATGCGGCCTCCTATTGTCCAACTTGTTTAGTATCTTATAGATGAGCCCAATACTCAAGAAAAAGTAATATCCATCTTATTTTCAAACTGCTGTAGCTCCTTAGGCCTTGCAACAATATAGAACTATTATTCTCAACCCTGAGAATAATTTTAATCTACCCTTAAGATACTGGTGACGGAAAATAATCATGTAAACATTGTTATACACCTCTCCTTCTTCCAATTACTTGCTAGGGATACAATTATTGCAAGCAGGGAGTGAGTGCTGGGCCGTTCACATATCCTAGTGCATGACTGGGGGTGGTCCAGTGTTATGTCCTGGCACTGTTGCTGGAGGGCACCTGGCTTGCAAGCACCACACGCATGGATGCTGCTCATCTGAAGATGTTTCTAATATTAGTTTTGTGTTATTGATCTCTGCTGTCCCTGGAGCCAAGAAAAAGACTACTGCAAGAAGCGAATGAGGAAAGTAAGGCAAACGTAAAGAACAGGCTTGTGTTTGCCATTAAAAAGGGTTGCAAAATGCTTGCTGTGCAGCTCAGATCATCCACAGGAGTGAGAAAATCACAGTGGCATGGGGGTTATGCAACAGTTATGGCTCCGCTTTGCCCTTAAAATGAGCACATTTGGATTACAGAGAAATACATGCGATTCTGAGGCATTGTGCTAACTGAATTTCTCCCCAGATGTGTACAAGTATAATGGAATATATCCCTCAAACAGACTCGCATCATGCCAATGATGAAAAGATCCATGAAAGTTCAAATATGCACTACCAATCCAAAAGCAGTAGTCCATGAAAGGCCTCTGAAAGCAGAAATGGTGTTTACCTAGAACTTTTTAATTAAATATTAAAAGCCATGTTTTAGGCTTAAGTAGCTGCAGCATGTTCCTTTGTTGCCACCAGCACACTGCCACATGTAACAGCATGTACAAGCAAGCATGCAATGAGACCACAGTGGAGACTTGTAAGATGTCAACACGAGCTGTGTAGTTCAGTGCTTCCAGCCTGGGGTCAGAGTATGAGGATGAAGAGGACATTATGACTCACGTTTCTGTCCAGGCAATTAAGTCCCTGCTGTTGCTGCTGCATGCAATACTAATGCTGCATAATGCACATCTGAAATCTTGGTTGTTTTAGTGTTGAAATATCAGAAACCTCTTTCACTTTTGACTAAGCCTTGGTTGGTATTAATATAATTAGCCCAGAGTTAACAGACAACAATCTCTCTAAAGAGTTCAGGTGAATCAAAAAGTGAATTAACCTCTCTGGGACTGCAAAGAGACCTACTTGGACTTTGGGTCAGAGACTGTGGTTGTATGGTATGGTATGTCTGGCTTGGGGCTCCTGATACTGGACTCAAAATGATACAATGGGTTGACATGGTATGAACTCACCCTCTGGTTTCAGATTTATTCCATAAAGGTTGGATGGGCTGACTTTGTACTGAGAAGCCTTACACAAGATCAGGTTTCAGCTGTCCTCTGCAGCCATTGCTCCTGATTCCATAAAGTTGGAATAAATCCCTTGCTGTTTGTGGAGGTGATTCAACATAAATATGACCAACCCTGTACCTTCTCTGGATCATATTTGTACTGTTGAGTAACCTCATAACACCTTGATAAGCACTAATGATCACAGGACTATGGTCTCGAGGTATAAGCCTGAGATTAAAAAACATCTCGAATTTGTTATTTCCCTTAGCATTAGCTCTACTCCTGTTGTTTCAGATATCCACTTGAAAAAGGGCAGGGAAGCATTAAAACTAAAGGGAAAGAGTCAACCTAGCTTTTTTTCCTGCATATTTGTGAGAAAATGATGCCTTGTACCTTCCTTTCTTCTCCTTAATACACAGATGAATCATTAAGACTCTGCTAATGGAGTCCATTTGGGTTGCCTGGGCATTTTCTTATGCATTTAACAAAGGGATAAATTCAATTAAGCATCCATTGGTTAGATGACCAATGTTGATTTCAAGCAAAAGAGACCAACAGTGTTCTGCCCAAAAGCAACCATGGGTATTAATCCATTGTTGAAAGTGTAGTATCTTACAGTGCTATTTTGTCTGTCCTCCACCAAAGGCGTCTTTAACAGACACTTGTCACAGTCCCGCTGTCAGTTACCTACCTCTAATTCTTACAAAGCACTGAAATTTAGAATGCTACATTAAGCTTGATTCATTACCATTCTCCTTAGTTCACTCACAGCAGTCCTGTTTGTGTCAACAAAACTTCATGAAAAGCATTGCCTGTTACCCCTAGGGGGACTGATGGTTGTGTTCCTTGTACCTTGGCCCTGTTTTTCTAAACAAGATTTTATCTACAGTTATTTAAGCTTTTTTATCTGCTCCTTTGTGCTAAAGGAGCACAAAGTCTAAAATTGTAATAAGAACTTTCCAGCGTCTTTTTCTGTTAGGGTTGTTACTAGGATAAAAATAAAATATTCCTGGGTCTTTTTCTAATGAATATTCCAAGTTTGCAATTCCTTTATGATGTGATTTGCCTAATGCCGAGGGGAGGAAAAGTGACACCACATGATGTGATGCTGCAAAGCTGAGACTAATTTACCAGGCTGAGCAAGGGACAGGCTCTGCCAGACACAGCTTTTCTTGCACTCAGACACCTCTATCAACCAAGACCTGCCCCTCTCATCTCTTCAATGAGTTAGTGATGCTCCTTCCAGCTGGTCACAGCAATGAGCTTTGGGCACTGGCTTGGCTCCAGCCTATGATGGTGCCAGCTCAGATGCTACACACTGTCAGACATCCATGTGACAGTGCTGCCCTTCTCAGCGGCCCTGGGGATCATTATAGACATGGGTCAGCAGTGGCTGCTAGTCCCTCTGGCCATGTTGACATCCTGCTTTACTTCTGCGGTGGTTTCAGACATGCTGTCCTGTCAGACATTGCTCCGTGGCCCACATAAGGCTCCATCCCCCATGGTCTCCATTACCCTGTCACCTATGGGTCACCACGCTCAGCCTGTTTGTGCCAGCTCTCGGCCTAGGTGAGAGCACAATACTCCTTTGTCACCTAAAATTCTGGAAAGGCTCTTCCTGCAGTTAAGCTTTGCATCTTTTGGGACTCTGGGCCTAAATCTCTCCTTTTTAATTAAATACAGAACTGATGAAATATATATATGTATGTTATTACTGGCTGTTGTATTTCAACAGAGCAGACCAGAAGACTGACTAGTGACAAAGACAAGTAAATATCTCCTTTTTACTGACTCTGAAACATTGCCATTTCGCTTAATTTCTGTTCACATTTCCCTTCTCTCAGTTGCAGGGACCCTTCTGCTTGACTGGATGAGTGCAAGATTCTTACAGTTTCTGGGACAGGGATACATACCACAGCTGCCATCCTTGACAAACATTGGCTCAGTTGTACAGATAGAGGCACGACTGGCTACCTGGGTCCTCATAGGCATGTCCCTGGCATCCTCTGGAAGTCCTTCTAAACTCAGAAACTTGTGATAGCCAGTCAGGGAGTCTGTAAGACTGGTTGGTCTGTTGGCCTTTAAGAGAAAGCATGTGGAATATATTTGTGTAAAAAATATAAAGGAAGAAACAACCGAGAAAGAGCTTCAGAAACAAATCCCCTTTCTTGAATATATCTTGAGGAGCAGCTGGCTGCAAATGCTAATTGTCCTCGCTTTAGGAACAATAAATTAAAGCAGAGTGAGATGAAGACAGTGATATTCCCAAAGACCTAGTTGATAATTTAAAAGGGCTTGTAATCACTGTAATTAAAGATATATTAAAAATATATAACTACAGTATGAAGTTGATTTTAAATGACAATTTCTTTCTTCCATCATGTATGTCTTCTTAATGATGACTTGTATTTGACATAAGTTCAATTAACAATGTTTGTATTAAACTATACTCAGTGCGTGCTTGCTGCATGAACTTGTCAGATTGGGTAATGACACTCTTTTCAAGAATATCTCCTGATCTTAAAAGGACTCTGGGAATTATGAGTAAATTTATATTTTACATTGTAAATATCTGTGGGGACTGTCCACAGCAGAAGTAGATAAGAAAATAAAAATTCTAGCTTTCCCTGTATGCTTGCAATGTTAAAGAGCAGCTTTCTGAGTTTCAGAGGAAGGGTGATTGTGTTCACTTTAAGAGGTCACTGTCTGTCACATTGCAAATTCCCTTCAAAATGTTATGACATAGCAAAGCCTTGTTTCCCTTAATGAAGTTCCTAATTAATTGCAGAGCACTGTAATGAATTAAAACTTCCCAAAATGGAGATCTGTGAGCCCAGATCCCTAAGAACAGCAGCAGCCCCTGGAAATGCAGTGGTAACATTTCTTGCTCATGAAAACCAGTCTTAAATCTTCCAACAAATAGTTCCCCTTAGCAGCTGTTCAATGGTTAATTATATCCCACTGTTCATTTCTCCTGTTTCATTGTGTGCGTGTGTGTGTGTGTGTGTGTGTGTGTGTGTGTGTGTGTGTGTGTGTG